>NC_133334.1:284253167-284349449 GCF_042186555.1 Aquarana catesbeiana | reverse complement strand
ATCTGACTATATCTCCCTACCCTATATATCTCCCTACCCTATATACATCCATATAGATCTGCCTATATCTCCCTACCCTATATATCTCCCTATATCTTCCTACCCTATATATCTCCCTACCCTATATACCTCCCTATAGATCTGCCTATATCTCCCTATATCTTCCTACCCTATATATCCCCCTATATCTCCCTACCCTATATACCTCCCTGTATATCTCCCTACCCTATATACCCCCTATATCTCCTTACTCTATATATGTCCCTACCCTATATACCTCCCTGTATATCTCCCTACCCTATATATCCCCCTATATCTCCCTACTCTATATATCTCTCTACCCTATATACCTCCCTACCCTATATACATCCCTATAGATCTGCCTATATCTCCCTACCCTGTATATCTCCCTATATCTCCCTACCCTATATATCTCCCTACCCTGTATATCTCCCTATATCTCCCTACCCTATATATCTCCCTACCCTGTATATCTCCCTATATCTCTCCTACCCTATATATCTCCCTACCCTATATATCCCCCTATATCTCCCTACCCTATATATCTCCCTACCCTATATATCTCCCTATATCTCCCTACCCTATATACATCCCTATAGATCTGCCTATATCTCCCTACCCTATATATCTCCCTACCCTATATACATCCCTATAGATCTGCCTATATCTCCCTGCCCTATATATCTCCCTATATCTTCCTACCCTATATATCTCCCTACCCTATATACCTCCCTATAGATCTGCCTATATCTCCCTATATCTTCCTACCCCATATATCCCCCTATATCTCCCTACCCTATATACCTCCCTGTATATCTCCCTACCCTATATACCCCTATATCTCCTTACTCTATATATCTCACTACCCTATATACCTCCCTGTATATCTCCCTACCCTATATATCCCCCTATATCTCCCTACTCTATATATCTCTCTACCCTATATACCTCCCTACCCTATATATCTCCCTAAAGATCTCCCTATATCACCCTATATATCTCCCAATATCTCCTTTTATATCTCCCTAACCTATATATCTCCTTATATCTCCCTACCCTGTATATCTCCCTATATCTCCATACCCTATATATCTCCCTACCCTGTATATCTCCCTACCCTATATATCTCCCTACCCTGTATATCTCCCTATATCTCCCTACCCTATATACATCCCTATAGATCTGACTATATCTCCCTACCCTATATATCTCCCTACCCTATATACATCCCTATAGATCTGTCTATATCTCCCTACCCTATATATCTCCCTACCCTATATACATCCATATAGATCTGCCTATATCTCCCTACCCTATATATCTCCCTATATCTTCCTACCCTATATATCTCCCTACCCTATATACCTCCCTATAGATCTGCCTATATCTCCCTATATCTTCCTACCCTATATATCCCCCTATATCTCCCTACCCTATATACCTCCCTGTATATCTCCCTACCCTATATACCCCCTATATCTCCTTACTCTATATATGTCCCTACCCTATATACCTCCCTGTATATCTCCCTACCCTATATATCCCCCTATATCTCCCTACTCTATATCTCTCTGCCCTATATACCTCCCTACCCTATATATCTCCATAAAGATCTCCCTATATCACCCTATATATCTCCCAATATCTCCCTTTATATCTCCCTAACCTATATATCTCCCAATATCGCAATCATTAAAAATCACCAGCCAGCTGCCATAATATTAGATTTACAGAGACCCTTACTTCACATTAATAAAGGGAAGCAGATCTTGCTATCTGATCTGGGAAGAACACTGAAAATACATTTTATGTTTCACATTTATGAAATGCAAGGATGGTCAGGGATAGGCAAGGGGGTAACAGGATGGTCAGGGATAGGCAAGGGGGTAACAGGATGGTCAGGGATAGGCAAGGGGGTGACAGGATGGTCAGGGATAGGCAAGGAGGTGCCAGGATGGTCAGGGATAGGCAAGGAGGTGCCAGGATGGTCAGGGATAGGCAAGGAGGTGCCAGGATGGTCAGGGATAGGCAAGGAGGTGCCAGGATGGTCAGGGATAAGCAAGGAGGTGCCAGGATGGTCAGGGATAGGCAAGGAGGTGCCAGGATGGTCAGGGATAGGGAAGGAGGTGCCAGGATGGTCAGGGATAGGCAAGGAGGTGCCAGGATGGCCAGGGATAGGCAAGGGGTGACAGGATGGTCAGGGATAGGCAAGGAGGTGCCAGGATGGTCAGGGATAGGCAAGGGGGTGACAGGATGGTCAGGGATAGGCAAGGAGGTGCCAGGATGGTCAGGGATAGGCAAGGAGGTGCCAGGATGATCAGGGATAGGCAAGGGGGTGCCAGGATGGTCAGGGATAGGCAAGGGGGTGACAGGATGGTCAGGGATAGGCAAGGAGGTGCCAGGATGGTCAGGGATAGGCAAGGAGGTGCCAGGATGGTCAGGGATAGGCAAGGGGGTGCCAGGATGGTCAGGGATAGGCAAGGGGGTGCCAGGATGGTCAGGGATAGGCAAGGGGGTGCCAGGGTCTTTAGAGACAGGCAGAAAGCTTGTCCTAAAAAGGATGTTCCTAGTCTTGAGTCCACAAGGTTTTGCTCTCTTCTTTTCCCAATCAAGCTTGTAGGAATACAAAGCAGGTCAGAAAGAGATCAACTGCAGCTCAAATGCACCTGTTAATGAATTCTGAATGATCTTAGAAAGAAATCAAATTGATGGCAAATCTACACAAACACAAAGCCTGCTGACACAGGCCCTAAGAAAGGTAAAAAGTGGAACGTAGTTTGTTGCCATGGGCAATGCAGATGTTTTACAGTCACTTTTGTACATTGATCCTGCAAAGTAGTTTGCCGAAAGCAGAAGGGGAAATTCCTCTCTTCCTCCCCCCCGCCCCCACCCTGCCACATTTGGATTTATTTTTTTTGCGGGGGTGGGGCGGGGCACCTGGTTTTGACAGGTAATTGCTCCCACTTGTGGTCGGATAGCCACAGCGGATCCACCAGAAGCCCCCCCCCCAACAACATTCTCGGACGTGTCACAGGTCTCGGAAGGCTGCTGGACCATTCACAAAGCTCAGCGTATGTCCAGTGGGGAGGGGGCTGTGAAGCTGCAAGGAGCTGTTTGCCCACAGTTAACATGTCGGTGCCAGAGACCCCAAAGGCTGGCGAAGAGCAGGCCGAGGTGAGGTCAGTGATGGACCCCCACAGGGAAGTGTCTGCTTATTACAAGTCAGCAGCTCCCGGATTTGTAGATTTTGTAGCTGCTGATTTATTTTTTGCAGAATTGACTGAAGCTCCTTTTCAATAATAAACCTTTTCCCCTCCTATGTTCCCTGAGTAATCTTCTTCTTTCCATCAGCATTGGTAATTAGGATGTGGCATCCATTCCCAGAATACGGGTCATTAAGAAGGGCAGCCGGGAAAGATGTTGGCAGTCCTCGGATTACTTGTGAAGTATTGTGGGAAGTGATGAGGTCATTGCTGGTGCAATTAACATTTTACAGTGAGGTCAGCCAGTCGGGGGAGATCTCATCTCCAAGGATCATACAATAACAATGGACGCCTCCACACCTACAAACAGCAAAAGAGTTTATCAGTTCCATTGTTCTAGGAGAATGAATGGAGATTCCTTGTCACTAAACAATCTGTCAAAAAATCTTTTTTATTTTCTGTAGCTCTCTGTACTGGGGGCCATCATTTCCTGTGCCGGGGGCCATCATTTTCTGTACCGGGGGCCATCATTTCCTGTACCGGGGGCCATCATTTCCTGTGCCAGGGGCCATCATTTCCTGTGCCAGGGGCCATCATTTCCTGTGCCGGGGGCCATCATTTCCTGTGCCAGGGGCCATCATTTCCTGTGCCGGGGGCCATCATTTCCTGTGCCGGGGGCCATCATTTCCTGTGCTGGGGGCCATCATTTCCTGTGCTGGGGCCATCATTTCCTGTGCCGGGGGCCATCATTACCTGTGCCGGGGGCCATCATTTCCTGTACCGGGGGCTATCATTACCTGTGTCAGGGGCTATCATTTCCTGTGTCGGGAGCCATCATTTCCTGTGCCGGGGGCCATCATTTCCTGTGCCAGGGGCCATCATTTCCTGTGCCGGGGGCCATCATTTCCTGTGCCGGGGGCCATCATTTCCTGTGCCGGGGGCCATCATTTCCTGTGCCAGGGGCCATCATTTCCTGTGCCGGGGGCCATCATTTCCTGTGCTGGGGGCCATCATTTCCTGTGCCGGGGGCCATCATTTCCTGTGCCGGGGGCCATCATTTCCTGTGCCGGGGGCCATCATTTCCTGTGCCGGGGGCCATCATTTCCTGTGCTGGGGGCCATCATTTCCTGTGCCGGGGGCCATCATTTCCTGTACCAGGGGCCATCATTACCTGTGCTGGGGGCCATCATTTCCTGTGCCGGGGGCCATCATTACCTGTGCCGGGGGCCATCATTTCCTGTGCCGGGGGCCATCATTATCTGTGCCGGGGGCCATCATTTCTTGTGCCGGAGGCCATCATTATCTGTGCCGGGGGCCATCATTATCTCTGTAGCGGGGGCCATCATTACCTGTGTGAGGGGCCATCATTTCCTGTACCGGGGGCCATCATTTCCTGTGTCGGGAGCCATCATTTCCTGTGCCGGGGGCCATCATTACCTGTGCCAGGGGCCATCATTTCCTGTACCGGGGGCTATCATTACCTGTGTCAGGGGCTATCATTTCCTGTGTCGGGAGCCATCATTTCCTGTGCCGGGGGCCATCATTATCTCTGTCGGGGGCCATCATTTCCTGTACCGGGGGCCATCATTACCTGTGCCAGGGCCATCATTTCCTGTGCCGGGGGCCATCATTATCTGTGACGGGGCCATCATTACCTGTAACGGGGGCCATCATTACCTGTGTCAGGGGCCATCATTTCCTGTGCCGGAGGCCATCATTACCTGTGCCGGGGGCCATCATTTCTTGTGCCGGAGGCCATCATTATCTGTGCCGGGGCCATCATTTCCTGTGCTGGGGGCCATCATTATCTGTGCCGGGGGCCATCATTTCTTGTGCCGGAGGCCATCATTATCTGTGCCGGGGCCATCATTTCTTGTGCCGGAGGCCATCATTTCCTGTGCTGGGGGCCATCATTATCTGTGCCAGGGCCATCATTTCCTGTGCCAGGGGCCATCATTACCTGTGCAAAGGGGTTTTCATTTCCTGTGCTGGGGGCCATCATTTTGGATCTTTTTCTGACAATGTTAGTTTCCTGGCTGACCCAGAACAAAATCATAACTGGAGGCCACTGTACCAAGTTAGCCACAAAAGAATGGCGGCCTTTGGGGATTTGTGATTTAAAGGAAAACCCTTTTCATATTATTTTGAACACATTGGGGGTTGGGGGGGGGGGTAGCTTTCCCTGTATTTCTGTTCTGATGACAACTTAGAAATTTGGATTTTCCCAACACTTTAAGTCCCAGTGAGAAAGAGAGGAGTGAATCCCTCTCCCAATGACACAGACACCAATATAAAGCTTATAGAGTTTTAGATAAACTCTGGAAGCTTCCTTGCCCTTTTTGCCACCCCCACTGAGCCAGGCTAATCTACCCCACACCCACAAAGCTCTGTACTTACCCAGTTTTGTACCCCGTTAAGCATCCAGTCATATTTACCTCTGGTTGGTCCTTTTGGTCCTTTTTTTTGAACATCAGAACTCCTTTGACTTGTAGGGGACCGGGCTTCAGATCGTTCTTGAACAGATCGCGCACTGAGGTCCACTTCCTTTAATCATTTTGAATGGGGTGACAGCAGACCTCAAGGGATGAAAAGAAGTGCACTATGATGCAGGTGCGTTTGCATTTGTGCGTTAGAAGTGCCATTCATTCTACAAGGCTGCACAATGAAGATATAGCCAGGTACTGGCTTACTTTGCCTGTGTCATGGTGGGACATTCTGTAACCCCAGCTGCAGTGAGCCTGTTTCCCTCTATCTCCTGAATGCTCAGCAAGCAGAGACCACAGCTGAAAGCAAGGGATCATGGGATATGAGGACCATCCATGGCCTTCAGCTGAGAGCAGGGACCTGGCTGCTCCAGGGGATGTTAGCAGGCGATGTGGCCTAGACTCTTATCATCCCCAGCAGAATCTCAGAGTTGCCAGGTACATGGCCATGGTGACCCTCCTGCAGACTGGGTTGGAGAGGGAATATGGTGGCCCTCCTGCAGACTGGGCTGGAGAGGGAATATGGTGATTCTCCTGCAGACTGGGTTGGAGAGGGAATATGGTGGCCCTCCTGCAGACTGGGTTGGAGAGGGGATATGGTGATTCTCCTGCAGACTGGGTTGGAGAGGGAATATGGTGGCCCTCCTGCAGACTGGGTTGGAGAGGGGATATGGTGATTCTCCTGCAGACTGGGTTGGAGAGGGAATATGGTGATTCTCCTGCAGACTGGGTTGGAGAGGGAATATGGTGATTCTCCTGCAGACTGGGTTGGAGAGGGAATATGGTGGCCCTCCTGCAGACTGGGTTGGAGAGGGGACATGGTGGTCCTCCTGCAGACTGGGATGGAGAGGGGATATGGTGGTTCTCCTGCAGACTGGGTTGGAGAGGGGATATGGTGGCCCTCCTGCAGCCTGGGTTAGAGAGGGGATATGGTGGCCCTCCTGAAGACTGGGTTGGAGAGGGAATATGGTGGCCCTCCTGCAGACTTGGTTGGAGAGGGAATATGGTGGCCCTCCTGCAGACTGGGTTGGAGAGGGGATATGGTGGCCCTCCTGAAGACTGGGTTGGAGAGGGGATATGGTGGTTCTCCTGCAGACTGGGTTGGAGAGGGGACATGGTGCTCCTCCTGCAGACTGGGTTGGAGAGGGAATACGGTGGCCCTCCTGCAGACTGGGTTGGAGAGGGAATATGGTGGCCCTCCTGCAGACTGGGTTGGAGAGGGAATATGGTGGCCCTCCTGCAGACTGGGTTGGAGAGGGAATATGGTGGCCCTCCTGCAGACTGGGTTGGAGAGGGGACATGGTGGTCCTCCTGCAGACTGGGTTGGAGAGGCTCCTTCACTTGGGACACAAATATTTATCAACAATAATACTTAAGAAATCTATGAAGATAAATTAATTCCACTTTTTCAGATACTGAAACATTGTATGAGTTTTGTCTTATGGTGACTTGTCTAGTGGACAGATTACACCAGTGAAAGCTGGTTAATGAGACTTGGACAGCACTGGGTCTTCTTTCTGGGGAACTGGTGTTAAGGTAATGATTAAGAGCTCCAATCGAGCCCAAGGTTATCTGCTGCTGTTTCTAATTGGAAAGTGTGGCTATGCATGCATATAAAAGTAAACACTCTGAGACACGCTCAGCACCGTTACTTTTTACACTTCTAATTTATTCAAGGTGGTGCTAATGTTTTATACACAAAAATACGTCATTGCTATGTTAGTTTAATAGGTACATCTCATTGGTTAAGATAGAAAAGAAGATGGAGAATCTTCATAACGAGGTTTGGCTGTCCTTGGTTTTATCTTCAGTTCCGCGTTCTTCTGATGTGTGGGATGTAGGGGGTACCCGCCATTTTGAGAAAAATATAGGAACAGAGCTAATCTGTATAATTATATAACGAGTAAGGAGAAAAATATGTATACACATAAGAAAATAGACATTTTCAGATTATTATTATTATTATCTACATCACATTCCTTCACAATCCCCCCTAAAATGACTATTTTCTCTTTTCTGTCCCTAATACTAAAGGTCCCACTTTGGCCTGACCCTTCTCCTCAGCAACTCTTTTAGGCTGTATATAGAATTGGGCAGCAACTTTTCACTTCCCTCCTCGATACAGCTGGAGAGGTGCAGTCAGGTGCTATCTATCCCTAAAACCCTATAGGATTGTGAGGTTATGGACAGGGAGTGACTGTAGAGGAGTGAAGGGTTTGTCATCTTCCATCATAAGGAGGTCCTCTTCTTCTTGGTGGAGAAATGTAGGTGTGCTATTGTCTACAGCCTTGCTCATTAACTTTTTACGAAAGGTAGAATACAGCATACAATCAGGGCTAAAAGAACCAGGATTATTAATACCGTTACCCCTATCTGGGCGAGCACCTTCTGCCACCCACTCATCCAGCTAAAGTATTGATCCCATGGGTCTGTGATACCTGAGTTCTTCAACTCCAATGACAGATCTTCTAATTTCTTTACAGCTAAAGTAACCTTACCATTTGGGCCAGTATTATCAGGAATGTATGTACAACAGGTTCCCGTTTTTTCCTATGATTTTACAAAACACCTCCTTTCCCAGCTAGCACCATGTTTAAGGCCATCAGGTCCTGGAATGTCATGTAGGAAGTGGGGGCTAACTGGTCAGCAATTCCCTGGAGGGCATCTTTAGTGTAATTTACAAATCTCTGTTGGTTATAATATGTGTAGTGCCAGGTCACCTAGAGGTTGGGTGACAGATGCACACCGTTGGGATCAGGAGTGCACTGCAAGGTAGTGGACCCTACGGCTGACTGCTGCGGATTGAACCCTGGGAGGTTCAGGAAGCAGGTCTACTGGATCACTGACACAGATCCCACTGGGAGCTAGAGCATAGATTCCCCAGGGCGCGGAGTCTAAGAGGCAGCTGGTGTTCACCAGAGCCTATAAATCCCCTTCCCGCCGACCGAACGCATATATGCGTCCTCGGCTTTCCGGGGTTATACCGGGATGATGCCCGCAGCTGCAGGCATCATCCCAGTACCGTTGTTTTCAGCGGGCGATCGGCTACCCGAGTATAACAACCGATGCGGCTAAAAGCCGCTCGGTTGTTATACCGGAGGAGCGGGAGGGGACATCCCCCCCCTCCCGCCGCCTCCCGCCGCTGTTACCGGGCCTCCCGTGCGATCGGGAAGCCCGGTGTCCGTTCGGCTGCCTTCGGCGGCTGGGGGCGGACTGGAACGAAGCTGCGAGTGGCTTCGTTCCAGCCTTCTTCTTGTAAATGCGGAAGCGACGTCATGAGGTCACTTCCCGTTTACTCGGCTGCCAATGGCGCCGAATTTAAAAAAGTACACAGTATTCAGAATCGCCGTTTTCAGCGATCTGAATACTTTGAAGTGTAAAGGAGGGATGGGGGGTCTTTTAGACCCCCCATCCCTCCATAAAGAGTACCTGTCACCACATATTACTGTCACAAGGGATGTTTACATTGCTTGTGACAGCAATAAAAGTTAAAAAAAAAAATTTAAACACAATTTATAAAGTACAAAAATAAATAAATTAAAAAAAAAAAAAAAAAAATTTTTAAAGCGCCCCCGTCCCCGCGAGCTCGCGCAGCGAAGAAAACGCATACGGAAGTCGCGCCCGCATATGTAAACAGTGTTCAAACCACACATGTGAGGTATCGCTGCGATCGTCAGAGCGAGAGCAATAATTCTAGCCCTAGACCTCCTCTGTAGCTCAAACCTGGTAACCGTAAAAAATTTTTAAATCGTCGCCTATGGAAATTCAAAGGTACCGTAGTTCGTCGCCATTCCACGAGTGCGTGCGATTATAAAGGGTGACATGTTTGGTATCTATTTACTCGGCGTAACATCATCTTTCACATTATACAAAAAAATTGGGGTAACTTTACTGTTTGGATTTTTTAAAATACATGAAAGTGTCACTTTTCCAAAAATTTGCGTTTAAAACACCGCTGCACAAATACCGTGTGATAAAAAATATTGCAACAATCGCCATTTTATTCTCTAGATTCTCTGCTAAAAAAATATATATAATGTTTGGGGGTTCTAAGTCATTTTCTAGCAAAAAATACGGATTTTAACTTGTAAACACCAAATTTCAAAAATAGGCTTAGTCATGAAAGGGTTAATGGTAAGGATGGACTGTGCTGCAGTCTGGCTCCAGGTCGCGGCCCCCAGGGTCTCACAGCTCACGGTAGACTACAGGAGAAGAGGAAGGAGGCAGCAGGCTGGAACAACAAGGAAAGTAAGGGACAAGCCAAGGTCGGTAACAGGAATCAGATGTAGGAAACACAGCAAGTACACATACAGGCTAACACACAATGGTTGATCAGCACTGCTGGCTTGCAGTGCACAGGTTAATATAGGGTTCCCTGATAGGGCCTGGGGTGGGGCCATGCTTAGAGGAGAGGTTACAAAAGCAGTCAGGTGAGGGTCAGCTGGTCTCTAGAGATGAACACATGGAGACAGGTATGCTGATCGACAAACTCTATTGCATAACCATGACATGTAGTTAATCCAATCTACATTCTTGCTGACAGTTGTTATGGGGATCAAAGACTCAAAACCAGCTTTTACCTGATCCCTGGCCTTAAACTCATCAGGGACACCCCTTGTAACCCTTATGACATCTATGTATACATGAGGGTCAAAGCTTCCGGAGAGAGCTGCTCGCTTCCTCCTCTGACTGTGTGCTGGGTCAGTGTATGTATCAGGGGTATCTTTGGTTAGGATATGGGGGGGGGGCATAATGACCTTTGCAAGGGCACATTCACTGGTCCAGATTCCCTCTAGATCCAACTGAAAAAGGATATGCAGCACCCGAAAACACGCTCTCCTGCAGTGATAAGCGTGCATTCAGGTGTTCTTCCTGGCCAACTTGATTGAGGTGGCTGTGGTCAGCAAACCTGGAATGGACCATCATAACTTGGCTCAAGGATCAGGAGACAGTAGTTGGTGTGTTCCTGTATCTGATTCAGTATCTGGAATGGAAGAAAACACCTGGACATGCATTCAGGTTAATTCTCGTGATAAAGTGGTTACATAATTAGTCAACACATCAGACTGCAACTGTAACAGTTGTGGAAAGTAACAACCAAGTCTGGGAGCTGAACCAAACAAAATTTCATAAGGGGATAGGGCATGTTTCCCCTGGGGGTGTGTCTGACACTGAACAGGGCAATGGGCTAACTGTCTGGCCAACTCATGTTAGTCTCTTGGGCCATCTTTAACATCCTGTTTTTAGTGTCACATTCATCCTTTCTACCTTCCCGCTACTTTGAGGGTGGTATGGGATGTGTAGTGCCAACTGAACCCCCAGTGCTGCCCAAATCTCTTTTGTAAGGGTTGCTGTTAAGGCTGGGCCCTGATCTCTCAATATCACCTCTGGGACCCCAAATCTACATACTATCTCACTCAGTAGTTTCTTAGCTGTGGTCCTGGCAGTCATGACCACTTCCACTAGGGCGTATTCGAATCTGCCACTTCTTGGCACTTGAGAATGATCAATTTGCATCCTCTGGAATGGGGTATAGGGCTTTTGCCAGGTGCTTCTTCTGTGCATCCTGGGTTACATTTGGTGCAGATAATGCATTATCTGCAGAAGTTGTTGGTCAGTGGAGTAACTCTTGGTGCAACACTTGTTGATAAGAGAGTTCATAAAAGTCTTTGTCAAGTGGGCAGCTCCATGTGCCCATTGCACCACAGCTGGGTACATACTCCTGGGTAGACAAGGCTTCTTGTTGCACTCGAATAGTCCATTTCTGAGAGTTGCTCCTCTCCGTTTCCAGTTTTCCTTCTTATCCGGACTTGTTGTTTCCTGTAGCTCTTTTAGATAAACTCTGTCCACTGGGAGAGTCTGTAAGGTAAGCACAGGGTGGTCTTCTTCTACCACCCTGCTGTCCACTTCCCATGGACCACCAGCTGTCTGTTTGGCAGCTGAATTGGCTAGATGATTGCCTCGAGCTTCCTTTGAGTTCAGTTTGTCGTTTGCTTTTACTCATAATAGTCACTTGGGTTGGGAGAAGCAAGGCATCAATCAAGTTTTCACAGGTGTTCCTGCAGGTCAGGAATCCTCTGTCCTAGATAACACCATAATGATGGGCAATGCTGAAAGCATATCTTGAGTCCATATGAATGTTGCCTCTTTTTCCCTCTGCCCATTTACATGCTGTAGTAAGTGCTTACAGCTCTGCCTCCTGTGCAGACATCACCGGTGGTAAGGCTTCAGCTTGTAGAACAGTGTTTTCAGTGGTGACCGCGTGTCCTGTGTGGTCATGGGGTGACAAGTCAAGACTCTACTCCTCCTCCTACTTTCCCCCCTCGAGAAGTGGAAGAAGGGTGGTAGGGTTCAGTGTTTGACAACTTAATAGAGTAATGCTGTCCAGTAGGAGGGAACACAGGAGTCTCAAGTGTCTGGTAGTGGACAAGTGTTTCGGCTGGATCTTGGTTGAATATGGCAACAACGTCATGGGGAGCAAGCAGAACGAGGCAGTGTCCGAGGACCAAGTTCAAAGTTTTGTCAAGCACGGCTTGTGTAGCAAAGCCAGCTCGCAGACACAATAGGCCTCCTCTTGCTACCGCATCCAGCCAACAGGAATAATATCCTACGGGGCGTAGGCTGATGCCGTGTGATTGGGTGAGTACACCTGCAGCATGTCCCAGACGTTTGGATACAAAAAGCTTGAGTGTTTTGTCGTAGTCTGGGAGCCCTAGTGCCCGAGATGGCACACTTGAGGGCCTCAAACTTAGATATTTCTTCAGGAGACATCTGGAAGGGTCTGATTGCAGAGCATCAGTAGGAAGGCTTCTGGAATCCATGCTCCACACTAGGAAATTAGTCCAAGGAAGGCATGAAGGGATTTCTGGCCTTGTGGCAGTGGGATGTCAGAGATTACTTGCACCCTGTCTTCAGTAGGGTGTCTTGTCCCATGGGACAAACAGTGTCCAAGGAAAATGACAGGTGTTGAGCACCACTGCAATTTGGGCTTTGAGGCTCTGCACCCCTGGTTGGCAAGATAGCACAACAGGCTTTCTGAGGTTACTTCAACAGGGGGTAAGTCAGCTACACAAAAGAGAAGGTCATCAACATGTTGGAAGAGAATCACTTCCGGGTGTTCCTCTTGTCATGTGTCAAGGATGATAGCCATAGCTTTTGCAAACTGGCTTGGAAAGTTCTGTGCCCCTTGCAGCACAACTGTTTAGGTATGTTGCCGTTTCTTTCCATGGATGAATGCAAAAAGGTACCAGCAGGAGGGGTGAGGGTGGACACTGAAGAAAGCGTTTGTAAGCTCCACCTCTGTGAGGTACTTTGTAGTCAAAGGCATCCACCGCAGGTACCTGGTTCTCTTTTAGGGGTTCTCTTCTTGGGGTTATTGTGGTTTCCGGGGCAATGATGCACCCTCTTTTAGCTTGACTGAAACTGGTGGCACCTTTAAGTGACCGTTGTCTTCCGGTCCTGTGGACCTTAGGCACGCAGGGATTCTGTCAAGTACTTCCTGCAGTATTGAGCTTGAAGTTATTGCTTCATGAAGTGTCGTCAGGAGAGGCAGAGAACACAAGGCAGATGAGTCTTCTAAAGATAGGGGAGTATGTAACTTCATCCCCCCTTCAGGCGTGTCCTGATTGAGGCCTGTAGTCCGGACAACACATCAGCTCCTAGTAGATTCAAGGGACATGTAGAGGACGCCACAAATCTGGCAAGCAAATCAGGAAATGTCCCCACTTGGAGTGGCTCTACAAATGGACTGGAGCGGGGCACCCCATCCACTCCCACGCAGGAAACGTGTGTGTCTCTTTTCATAGTGGGAGAAACTCAGATCATCAAAGGCCGGTACGAGTCTAGCATAATACTTCTTCAGACTCCCCTTTATCTTGGGTAATATCTTGGATTGTGGTGGTCTGATCCGTCAACTTCTCCTTTGCCCAGTCGTGGAGTTGTGCACAGAACTCCACGCCTGAGGTGTAGGAAGTGGCACTTGTCAGGCAGGCATCATTGAAGGCCGTCTGCATGACTGGCCAAAAGACATGTCCTGCTTTGATTTGGCATAGGCTGATCAAGTCTCTCCAGGCAGCTTAGTAAGTTTCTTGTATCTGCACTATCCTGTGGTAGAAGGGAATTGGCTGCTTCTCTGGGTCAGACAGACTTGTCACTACGGCCTCTGCTTGTGATGGAGTAAAAGCGACATACATCACTGGTGCCCCTTCTGGTAACCGAGACTGTTGTTGGGGCGGGGGCTGGCAAGAAGCGCTGTTCCTTACGGTTGCCAGCATGTGTTTGAGATCCTCTCGGAACTGAGAGTCTGGAGCCGGATTGGGGGTTAAATCAGTGGGTGGCCTTGCTGCCTGCTGTTGGGCTTCCCACTCAGATGCTTCTTCATCATTAACATATCCGGCCTGGGAATGTGATGCTCCCATATTGGGGAAGACAGGTGTGTGATATGAACCATCCTGGTTTAAAACAGGGAGGGCTGGGTACAGGCTGTTTAAGCTTACTGGGTGTACCAAGATGGCCGCCGGCAGGAAGTGCACTGGGCTGGGTAGAAAGTGAAGGCATGGGTGCACTAAGATGGCTGCCAGGCTGAGTTGTCACAGTGGGTTGTGCTTGGGTGGTGAGAAAGGAGTGGTTGTTAGACGGAGGGCAGTGCTGTCCCTCCCCTCCTTTTGTTTCAAGTTCCAACATATCATCAGCTCTGTGATACACATACATAATACAATTGCCATCTTTCTTAACTTCCTTTATCCAATTTTCTTTATCACACAGGATTTTTCTCCCTGTTTCTTTAGCAACATAACTTTCGCCACTTCGTTCAACTTTGTTAACTATTTCAACATCTTCTTCTCTCCTCTTCACCAATGGCGACCCTAGGGGGGGGGCAGAGGGGGCCCTGACCCCCCAACATTATGCTGGGCCCCACCATGTGCCCCCCCAAAAAAAAAATTTTTTTTTTTTTTTTTTTTTTTTTTACAAAAAGGCAATTTATTTTTGTTTGTATTCATATCGGATGTGCCGCATCTTACTCGGGCCACCGCTGGGGTAACACAGTCTCTATTGAGAGGGAGAACGTCCCCAGTCAGCTCCTGCGGGTGATTCCTCCCCCCTCCCTCTGCTCGCTGACACTGCATAATGCAAGCGCTCACACAACCACGGCCACCCGATCTGCTCCTTCCCCTGCATCCTCATTGGCAGGGAGAAGAGCGAGTTGCAGGAAGGACTCCACCAGGACTCTCAGTCACTGAAAAAACAGACTGATTTCTCCCATCCTTAGGACAGGAGAACCAGCCTGTAAATTCCAAGAGATGCCAGACCAGCACAGTCAATAGCAGGGGCAGGACAGCAAGAGGAGGCTGGGGAACCCCACAGTGGCAGAACACCAGGGCCCGGAGGCAAGACAACCTTT
The DNA here is from genome assembly GCF_042186555.1 of Aquarana catesbeiana. Lineage (NCBI taxonomy): Eukaryota > Metazoa > Chordata > Amphibia > Anura > Ranidae > Aquarana > Aquarana catesbeiana. Next base: position 284,334,342 of record NC_133334.1, on the reverse strand, counting down.
GCAACCCTGATAGTTCTCCCACTGCTTTGGATCCTTATATTTTCTTGGTATGCTGGTGACATATATCGCTTGTTTTCTGCCACCCTGGGGGGCCCAATACAGTAGGAAGGGAGCTCTCTGCAGAACATGTGAAAGAGCCGTTGTGGGGTCGTAGTAAAGGGGTAAAGTGCCCCAGGATAGATAGATATATCTATCTATATATATATATTTTTTTTGCATTTTATATTGCCCCCCTATTTTTGTCCCTGTCCCCCCATGTGCCCCCCCTTAATATGAAAGCTGGAGACGCCACTGCTCTTCACAATATCACTTTCTTTACAATATCACATTCTTCACAATATCACATTCTTTTCTCTCTGTTTCTCGGCTAACGGCTTGAGAGGAGAATACGTACAACTAATGGGTTAATATTCTTCTCACTGCTCCTTATCAACAAATTCCTTGGGTGGGGGCACATAAGGCTGCCGCTCCTAGCTGCTACTGTCTGCTATAACCCTGTAATGTACGGTTAATCTCAGAACAAGAACAAACACGTCAGGGGTAGTGGGGAGCAACGGCCCACGACCCAACAGATCCCCCGGGCAGCCCCCCCTCCAAACTTAACCAGTCCCCAACCCCTCTCGTGTATAGCAAACAGTAAACCACAAATACACTCACGACAGGACATTACACCTGCCACTCTTCAAACTGCAAAATTTCAGCAGGCTAAGGTAACCTCAGGGGCAGACAACTCCCCTTAAACCCAGTTAAAGGTGGTCATTACAGACAGCTCGTCTGGGGATGAGACTTCTGTAACTCTTTCAGACTGCGGGAGGCTCCAGCAGCTGAGATATCCCTCAAGGGTCTGACAAACCTTGAGTAACCCGTCCCATAACTGTCTGCTACAAGGGAAAACTTCATCCCAGAGGCCGACAGCTCATCTGGGGATGAGTACACATACACTCAACTTATGTAGCACCTTTAGACTGCTGAGTTTCGTAGCCCAAAGAATGGCAGACAGTGAACAAATACAGACAGCAGAAACCCATTGGCAGGTTCGTTAAAACAGCCTCAGGCGAGGAAATACCTGCCTCTAAGACAGTCTCAGCATACCAACAGAATCCAGCCGTCAACCAAAAGATAAGAAAGTCGTACAGTGGTAAGAATATAAATCAACTTACCGTACTGTTAGGGCTGCGCAAACCCCCTCTTATCAATCAATTAACGCTCGAATCCTTATCGCGGTATGGCTTCGACTGTAGCCTGAGGTCCCGGGTTTCGGCACCATTTGTTAAGGTAATGATTAAGAGCTCCAATCGAGCCCAAGGTTATCTGCTGCTGTTTCTAATTGGAAAGTGTGGCTATGCATGCATATAAAAGTAAACACTCTGAGACACGCTCAGCACAGTTACTTTTTACACTTCTAATTTATTCAAGGCGGTGCTAATGTTTTATACACACAAATACGTCATTGCTATGTTAGTCTAATAGGTACATCTCATTGGTTAAGATAGAAAAGAAGATGGAGAATCTTCATAACGAGGTTTGGCTGTCCTTGGTTTTATCTTCAGCTCCGCGTTCTTCTGATGTGTGGGATGTAGGGGGTACTCGCCATTTTGAGAAAAATATAGGAACAGAGCTAATCTGTATACTTATATAATGAGTAAGGAGAAAAATATGTATACACATAAGAAAATAGACATTTTCAGATTATTATTATTATTATCTACATCACATTCCTTCACACTGGTGCCAAACTATCTGAGTGGGCACTGACCTAAGTCACCTAGGCGTGGCTAGTCATTAATTAGCTTACTGTTAATTACGTCACTGTAAGGCTTCCTGTAAACGGAATGTTTTTTTTACAACCTCCCCTGAACGATTAACTTGACAGATAGTAACCCGCGTTTAAAACATCCGTTTAGCAGTAGCAGTGTACATGAGGCCTTAGCTGTCATTTCTTAGCTGTTTATGTTAGCTGTTCATTAGATGTTATGATATTACTGTTTGCATTGTTTAGGATAATGTGATCAGGCTCTTACCTGATTTTGTGTGGTATATATTCTGTATGAATGTACAATAAAGTTAGTTCCAATTCACATTCAAGCAGTTCACATTCTTTATCAAGGAACATATTCCACATTAATAATATGCTACCAAAATTAGCGTGTGCTGTACATTGCCTCCAGCATTGCTCCTGTTTCTTGTTGCTGGAGACTGCCATTTTGCTGAAGCCCAGAGCCCCTGAGCAGCAGTAAATCTTTAGGCTGTCAGCAGATTGGCCTCTACAAATTCAGCAGAGTGCTTACAAATAGAGAGCAACTGAGCATGTGCAGAGCAGGGTGAAACGGTGCATTACTGGATTTTAAACAGTATGAGCTTTTATTTGTATTGCATTACATTGCTATACCTGCAAAATGGGCTGGCCTGAAGTGAACTAGCAGGACTTAAAAAGTGTTTGTGAAAAAAATAGAGATCCTGTTCCCTTAAAACAGATTGTAAGGATACCCCGAGTATGAAAGGGGTTAAAGTCGTTTAAGACATTCCATTCCCGAACACAAAGGCAGCTACCAAACACTCCAATCAGTCGAACAAGAAACCCATACGAATAATTCTCCCCCCCAAGTACGAGACGAGGCTCTGTACTGAGGGTCAAACAGGAATGACTTTATTTTGAGATCTCACACAAATATATACAGCAGGATGAAAATACAACCTCTCACCAGAAACCTAATTAACAAGAGCTAATTATCTAATCATTTACCCCGACTAAGTGACTCAGAGACATGACCTTTAGGACAGACTTGTTGTCACCAAGCTTCACACATTAGTATAAATACAGAACTCCTTCATACAATTGCAGGGTTACTTAGCCCAGACAACAAGGGCTGAAAGAGAAGCCACACTAGACTCATCTACATTATAGAAGACAACAGACAGGTGGCTGGAATTGACATCAGTATCTCCTCACAGTATGTGTCCCAACAGGGTGAATCAGTCACTATTTGTAAAATGGCATATCCAGGGTCCCCAGAGTCTGTGTGTCTTGGGGGGATATGGACCCGCATCTAAAGTAGCGCCACCTCAAGGGTCCCCAGAGTCTCTGTGTCTTGGGGGGATATGGACCCGCATCTAAAGTAGCGCCACCTCAAGGGTCCCCAGAGTCTCTGTGTCTTGGGGGGATATGGACCCGCATCTAAAGTAACGCCACCTCCAGGGTCCCCAGAGTCTGTGTGTCTTGGGGGACATGGACCTTAATCTAAAGTAACGCCACCTCCAGGGTCCCCAGAGTCTGTGTGTCTTGGGGTACATGGACCTGAATCTAAAGAAACGCCACCTCCAGGGTCCCCAGAGTCTGTGTGTCTTGGGGTACATGGACCTGAATCTAAAGAAACGCCACCTCCAGGGTCCCCAGAGTCTGTGTGTCTTGGGGTTATATGGACCCGCATCTAAAGTAAGGCCACCTCCAGGGTCCCCAGAGTCTGTGTGTCTTGGGGGACATGGACCCGAATCTAAAGTAACGCCACCTCCAGGTTCCCCAGAGTCTGTGTGTCTTGGGGGGATATGGACCCGCATCTAAAGTAACGCCACCTCCAGGTTCCCCAGAGTCTGTGTGTCTTGGGGGACATGGACCTGAATCTAAAGTAATGCCACCTCAAGGGTCCCCAGAGTCTGTGTGTCTTGGGGGACATGGACCTGAATCTAAAGTAATGCCACCTCAAGGGTCCCCAGAGTCTGTGTGTCTTGGGGGGACATGGATCCGAATCTAAAGTAACGCCACCTCCAGGGTCCCCGGGTATACAGCTCACAAAGAGCACTGTTCCCCCAAATGCTAGGGCCCATAATCGGTAGGCAAGAGTCTGACATTCAGTCCCCTCCAAAAGCCTCTGTCCCGTCCAATCTCTAAACTGTAAAAACTTGGCTGATCCTGCCACTTCCTGTGTACCCCTCTGTGGACTGACCACAATTATCAGGGCAGCTGAGCCCAGACTAGAGTGGTCAGTGTATGTCCCTCCGTCATTCGCAGCTCTCCTCTCCCCCACTATTTTAGAGCGATCTTTGGGCCGTTCACGTGACTCACGGCCGCTCTTCACCTTCGATCCCGGGCTTCTGTGGGAGGGGCTGAGCGGCCATGTGACCTCCTCGGCTGACATCACAGGGAGATCTTGACCCCTCCCCCAGTAGACCGGGTCACGTGACTGGCCTGAAGAGCGCCCTAAAATAGTATTTATATAAAACACATATATGAAAGTTCGGATAACGAACACTTTAAATTTTCTGACTAAAGATGAAATTCCCCGAAGGAATTATTGGATAAGGAACGATGGATTCCATTGGAATAGCGCCGCCCCTGAAGGAGCCGCTGGGTAATTCGGGTTCTCTGACACGCCCGGTGTTCTGACGAAAACTGTCCCCCCATCAAATAGTGTCCGCTCCGTACTGCGCAGGCGCCGCGCTTGCGCAGTAAGGAGGACAAAGGAGACGCCGAAAGCCTCCGAAGAAGAACAGCTGAGGAACAAGTCTAAACGGCGCCTGCGCAATGCCTTTTACATTCAGTCACAGGCTCCCGCACGCTCCCGATGCCCTTATTATACAAGTATCCGCCCTTAAACATGCCCTTATTATACAAGTATCCACCCTTATTAGCGGCCTTATTATAGAAGTATCCGCCCGTAAACATTAATGTAAGCGCCCTTAAACATGCACTTTTTTTAAGCACGCAACGGCCTCGTGAGCGTGCGGTGCGGGGGCATGTGACATAATATGGTTTAAAGTGCGCATGCGCTAAGCTGTGCCCAGCTCAGCTGTTTAATTTCGGCTATTTTCGGAGTGTCCCGCTGCGCTTGCGCAGTAGAGAGCGGACACTATGCGATGGGCCAGCTGCGCTTGCGCAGTAGAGAGCGGACACTATCCGATAGCGGACAGAATACGATAGGACACCGGTGCAATGAAATCCCGGCATGGAACCCTTTAGCTTGGAATAAGTAGCAGGAAATGGAGACAATAATGAACTTTCCTTCCCCTCTCAGAACTCATCCAGAGGGGGCGGGGTTATGTGTCACGGATCACACGCCTCCTGTCATCCCCGGGCGGCCGGCAGATGTCACTGTGCCACGTGTGTGCCTGAGCCGGGGGGAGGAGCGGGGCGTGTCAGGGGAGGAGCGGGGCGTGTCAGGGGAGGAGCGGGGCGTGGCTCTGAGTGTTAGGGGCGGAGCCCCGGCAGGAAGTGTCCCCTGTGCGGCTCTCGGTGACACCATGGCGGTTTGGAGTCGCGCTTCTCGCTCGGGATTGGTGGAGCTCCTCCTGCAGGATCACTGGGTCCGGGTCCAGGCCGATCTGTCCGGGGAAAGTCTCCGGCTGACTTCGGAGGAAGAACCGGCGGCGGTGAACGGGTTCAGTAACGGCCCCGATCCGAACACCCCCCGGAGAGGAACCCCGGGCCGCTCCTCTGACTGCGGCTCCGAGTCCGGCCTGGGCAGCCCCGGTCCCCGCCTCCCCCCGGACAGCCCGGAGCCGGTGCGGAGGGTTCGGGTGGTGAAGGAGTCGGGCGGCGGGTTGGGGATCAGTATAAAAGGCGGACAGGAGAACAGAATGCCGGTCCTCATCTCTAAGATCTTCCCGGGACTCGCCGCCGATCACAGCCGAGCTCTCCGGGTCGGAGATTCCATCCTCTCCGTCAACGGGACCGACCTCCGCAGCGCCACCCATGACCAGGCGGTGCAAGTGCTGAAGAAGGCGGGGCGAGAGGTGACCCTGGAAGGTGAGACTCCGCCCCCTACCTGCCTATGCCCCGCCCACTAACTCTAACCCCGCCCTTCCTCCGCAGCGCCACCCATGACCAGGCGGTGCAAGTGCTGAAGAAGGCGGGGCGAGAGGTGACCCTGGAAGGTGAGACTCCGCCCCCTACCTGCCTATGCCCCGCCCACTAACTCTAACCCCGCCCTTCCTCCGCAGCGCCACCCATGACCAGGCGGTGCAAGTGCTGAAGAAGGCGGGGCGAGAGGTGACCCTGGAAGGTGAGACCCCGCCCCCTACCTGCCTATGCCCCGCCCCCTAACTCTAACCCCGCCCTTCCTCCGCAGTGCCACCCATGACCAGGCGGTGCAAGTGCTGAAGAAGGCGGGGCGAGAGGTGACCCTGGAAGGTGAGACTCCGCCCCCTACCTGCCTATGCCCCGCCCACTAACTCTAACCCCGCCCTTCCTCCGCAGCGCCACCCATGACCAGGCGGTGCAAGTGCTGAAGAAGGCGGGGCGAGAGGTGACCCTGGAAGGTGAGACCCCGCCCCCTACCTGCCTATGCCCCGCCCACTAACTCTAACCCCGCCCTTCCTCCGCAGCGCCACCCATGACCAGGCGGTGCAAGTGCTGAAGAAGGCGGGGCGAGAGGTGACCCTGGAAGGTGAGACCCCGCCCCCTACCTGCCTATGCCCCGCCCACTAACTCTAACCCCGCCCTTCCTCCGCAGCGCCACCCATGACCAGGCGGTGCAAGTGCTGAAGAAGGCGGGGCGAGAGGTGACCCTGGAAGGTGAGACCCCGCCCCCTACCTGCCTATGCCCCGCCCACTAACTCTAACCCCGCCCTTCCTCCGCAGCGCCACCCATGACCAGGCGGTGCAAGTGCTGAAGAAGGCGGGGCGAGAGGTGACCCTGGAAGGTGAGACTCCGCCCCATACCTGCCTATGCCCCGCCCCTACCTCTAACCCCGCCCTTCCTCCGCAGTGCCACCCATGACCAGGCGGTGCAAGTGCTGAAGAAGGCGGGGCGAGAGGTGACCCTGGAAGGTGAGACCCCGCCCCCTACCTGCCTATGCCCCGCCCCCTAACTCTAACCCCGCCCTTCCTCCGCAGCGCCACCCATGACCAGGCGGTGCAAGTGCTGAAGAAGGCGGGGCGAGAGGTGACCCTGGAAGGTGAGACCCCGCCCCCTACCTGCCTATGCCCCGCCCCCTAACTCTAACCCCGCCCTTCCTCCGCAGCGCCACCCATGACCAGGCGGTGCAAGTGCTGAAGAAGGCGGGGCGAGAGGTGACCCTGGAAGGTGAGACCCCGCCCCCTACCTGCCTATGCCCCGCCCCCTACCTCTAACCCCGCCCTTCCTCCGCAGTGCCACCCATGACCAGGCGGTGCAAGTGCTGAAGAAGGCGGGGCAAGAGGTGACCCTGGAAGGTGAGACTCCGCCCCCTACCTGCCTATGCCCCGCCCACTAACTCTAACCCCACCCTTCCTCCGCAGCGCCACCCATGACCAGGCGGTGCAAGTGCTGAAGAAGGCGGGGCGAGAGGTGACCCTGGAAGGTGAGACCCCGCCCCCTACCTGCCAATGCCCCGCCCCCTAACTCTAACCCCGCCCTTCCTCCGCAGTGCCACCCATGACCAGGCGGTGCAAGTGCTAAAGAAGGCGGGGCGAGAGGTGACCCTGGAAGGTGAGACCCCGCCCCCTACCTGCCTATGCCCCGCCCCCTACCTCTAACCCCGCCCTTCCTCCGCAGTGCCACCCATGACCAGGCGGTGCAAGTGCTGAAGAAGGCGGGGCGAGAGGTGACCCTGGAAGGTGAGACTCCGCCCCCTACCTGCCTATGCCCCGCCCACTAACTCTAACCCCGCCCTTCCTCCGCAGCGCCACCCATGACCAGGCGGTGCAAGTGCTGAAGAAGGCGGGGCGAGAGGTGACCCTGGAAGGTGAGACCCCGCCCCCTACCTATGCCCCGCCCCCTAACTCTAACCCCGCCCCTCCTCCGCAGCGCCACCCATGACCAGGCGGTGCAAGTGCTGATGAAGGCGGGGCGAGAGGTGACCCTGGAAAGTGAGACCCCGCCCCCTACCTATGCCCCGCCCCCTAACTCTAACCCCGCCCCTCCTTCGCAGCGCCACCCATGACCAGGTGGTGCAAGTGCTGAAGAAGGCGGGGTGAGAGGTGACCCTGGAAGGTGAGACTCCGCCCCCTACCTGCCTATGCCCCGCCCCCTACCTCTAACCCCGCCCCTCCTCCGCAGCGCCACCCATGACCAGGCGGTGCAAGTGCTGAAGAAGGCGGGGCAAGAGGTGACCCTGGAAGGTGAGACTCCGCCCCCTACCTGCCTATGCCCCACCCCCTAACTGTAACCCCACCCCTCCTCCGCAGTGCCACCCATGACCAGGCGGTGCAAGTGCTGAAGAAGGCGGGGCGAGAGGTGACCCTGGAAGGTGAGACTCCGCCCCCTACCTGCCTATGCCCCACCCCCTAACTGTAACCCCACCCCTCCTCCGCAGTGCCACCCATGACCAGGCGGTGCAAGTGCTGAAGAAGGCGGGGCGAGAGGTGACCCTGAAAGGTGAGACCCTGCCCCTACCTCCCCTCCCACCTACCTATGCCCCGCCCCCTACCTACCCCCCACCTCCCTCTAGAGCAGGGGTCTCAAACTGGTGGCCCTCCAGCTGTTGCAAAACTACAAGTCCCATCATGCCTCTGCCTTTGGGAGTCATGCTTATAACTGTCAGCCTTGCAATGCCTCATGGGACTTGTAGTTCTACAACAGCTGGAGGGCCACAGGTTGAGCACCCATGCTCTAGATCAGTGGTTCTCAACCTTTTTAGTGCTGTGACCCCTTGATAAATTTTACCCAAGTTGTGGGGACCCTTAACAGTAAAATTTATTTTTGTAACGTGGGTTGTCAGCACCCGAGGCAAGACAAGTAATTGGGAGGAGTGGCAGTGCTGGGGGGGGGGGTTGGGAGGAGTGGCAGTGCTGGGGGGGGGAGTTGGGAGGAGTGGCAGTGCTGGGGGGGGAGTTGGGAGGAGTGGCAGTGCTGGGGGGGGAGTTGGGAGAAGTGGCAGTGCTGGGGGGGGGAGTTGGGAGGAGTGGCAGTGCTGGGGGGGAGTCGGGAGGAGTGGCAGTGCTGGGGGGGGGGTTGGGAGGAGTGGCAGTGCTGGGGGGGGAGTCGGGAGGAGTGGCAGTGCTGGGGGGGGGGGTTGGGAGGAGTGGCAGTGCTGGGGGGGGGGGGTTGGGAGGAGTGGCAGTGCTGGGGGGGGGGAGTTGGGAGGAGTGGCAGTGCGAGGAGTGGCAGTGCTGGGGGGGGGGTTGGGAGGAGTGGCAGTGCTGGGGGGGGGAGTTGGGAGAAGTGGCAGTGCTGGGGGGGGGGGAGTTGGGAGGAGTGGCAGTGCTGGGGGGGGGGAGTTGGGAGGAGTGGCAGTGCTGGGGGGGGGGGAGTTGGGAGGAGTGGCAGTCCTGGGGGGGGAGTTGGGAGGAGTGGCAGTGCTGGGGGGGGGGGGAGTTGGGAGGAGTGGCAGTGCTGGGGGGGTGGGGAGTTGGGAGGAGTGGCAGTGCTGGGGGGGGGAGTTGGGAGGAGTGGCAGTGCTGGGGGGGTGGGGAGTTGGGAGGAGTGGCAGTGCTGGGGGGGGGGGGGGAGTTGGGAGGAGTGGCAGTGCTGGGGGGGGGGGGAAGTTGGGAGGAGTGGCAGTGCTGGGGGGGGGGGGAAGTTGGGAGGAGTGGCAGTGCTGGGGGGGGAAGTTGGGAGGAGTGGCAGTGCTGGGGGGGGGAAGTTGGGAGGAGTGGCAGTGCTGGGGGGGGGAAGTTGGGAGGAGTGGCAGTGCTGGGGGGGGAGTTGGGAGGAGTGGCAGTGCTGGGGTGGGGAGTTGGGAGGAGTGGCAGTGCTGGGGTGGGGAGTTGGGAGGAGTGGCAGTGCTGGGGGGGTGGGGAGTTGGGAGGAGTGGCAGTGCTGGGGGGGGAAGTTGGGAGGAGTGGCAGTGCTGGGGGGGGGAAGTTGGGAGGAGTGGCAGTGCTGGGGGGGGGAAGTTGGGAGGAGTGGCAGTGCTGGGGGGGGGAGTTGGGAGGAGTGGCAGTGCCTGGGGGGGGAGTTGGGAGGAGTGGCAGTGCTGGGGTGGGGAGTTGGGAGGAGTGGCAGTGCTGGGGGGGTGGGGAGTTGGGAGGAGTGGCAGTGCTGGGGGGGGGGAAGTTGGGAGGAGTGGCAGTGCTGGGGGGGGGGAAGTTGGGAGGAGTGGCAGTGCTGGGGGGGGGGAAGTTGGGAGGAGTGGCAGTGCTGGGGGGGGAGTTGGGAGGAGTGGCAGTGCTGGGGGGGAGTTGGGAGGAGTGGCAGTGCCTGGGGGGGGGAGTTGGGAGGAGTGGCAGTGCTGGGGGGGGGAGTTGGGAGGAGTGGCAGTGCTGGGGGGGGAAGTTGGGAGGAGTGGCAGTGCTGGGGGGGTGGAAGTTGGGAGGAGTGGCAGTGCTGGGGGGGTGGGAAGTTGGGAGGAGTGGCAGTGCTGGGGGGGTGGGGAGTTGGGAGGAGTGGCAGTGCTGGGGGGGTGGGGAGTTGGGAGGAGTGGCAGTGCTGGGGGGTGGGGAGTTGGGAGGAGTGGCAGTGCTGGGGGCGGGAGTTGGGAGGAGTGGCAGTGCTGGGGGGGGGCAAGTTGGGAGGAGTGGCAGTGCTGGGGGGGGGGCAAGTTGGGAGGAGTGGCAGTGCTGGGGGGGGTGGGGAGTTGGGAGGAGTGGCAGTGCTGGGGGCGGGAGTTGGGAGGAGTGGCAGTGCTGGGGGGGGGCAAGTTGGGAGGAGTGGCAGTGCTGGGGGGGGGGCAAGTTGGGAGGAGTGGCAGTGCTGGGGGGGGGAGTTGGGAGGAGTGGCAGTGCTGGGGGGGGGGGAGTTGGGAGGAGTGGCAGTGCTGGGGGGGGGGGAGTTGGGAGGAGTGGCAGTGCTGGGGGGGAGTTCTGATCAGCAGTGGGGACTTTTAATGGCCGCTCTAATCACAGGTAGTGTTACTGTGTCTCTGACTTTGTGGTGTCTCGCAGCAGTGACACCTAAGCCTGAAATCAGGAGATGGGGTCTCCTCCAAGCCCCTCCCACTTCACATTCCTTACCAGTCAGCTGACCTCTAGTCTCTGCCCCCAGCCATGCTGTGAACTGAATGAGTGGTTGTGAAGAGGCAGAGTGGGCGGTCACAGGCTCCAGGGACAGCCCAGCTGAGTGGCTGTGGAGAGGCTGAGTGGGCGGTCACAGGCTCCAGGGACAGCCCAGCTGAGTGGCTGTGGAGAGGCTGAGTGGGCGGTCACAGGCTCCAGGGACAGCCCAGCTTGGCGGCTGTGGAGAGGCTGAGTGGGCGGTCACAGGCTCCAGGGACAGCCCAGCTGAGTGGCTGTGGAGAGGCTGAGTGGGCGGTCACAGGCTCCAGGGACAGCCCAGCTGAGTGGCTGTGGAGAGGCTGAGTGGGCGGTCACAGGCTCCAGGGACAGCCCAGCTTGGCGGCTGTGAAGAGGCAGAGTGGGCGGTTACAGGCTCCAGGGACAGCCCAGCTTGGCGGCTGTGAAGAGGCAGAGTGGGCGGTGCTTCAGGACAGTCCAGGATTCGGTGACCCCCCAGGTTGAGAATCGCTGCTCTAGAGAGAGGGGACTCTGGAAGGTGAGCCTAGCACAGACCCCGCCCACCTACCCCTAAGGGCCGCCCATCTGCCTTTAGTGTCGTGACTGGCGGCTCCTGTGCACATGTTCAGGAGTGATGTCACGTGGCTCCTGCCAATCACATAACCGCAGTCCGTGGCCACGGAAGGAAGAGGGGGGGAAAATGGACGTGGCCTCCAGCGATGCATATTATGCCTTTACTTTGCAGGGAAGGGAAAAACTCCCCCCCCCCCCCGCAGGGTTTACTTCCTCTTTAAGAATTCCTACAAAAATGTTGTGACTCGCTCAGAATTCAGTACGGTCCGTAGTGGGGGGGGGGGGGGTTGGTCTGTAGTGGGGGGGGGGGAGTTGGTCTGTAGTGGGGGGGGGGTTGGTCTGTAGTGGGGGGGGGGAAGTTAGTCTGTAGTGGGGGGGTGGGGGAAGTTGGTCTGTAGTGGGGGGGGGGTTGGTCTGTAGTGGGGGGGGGGTTGGTCTGTAGTGGGGGGGGGGAGTTGGTCTGTAGTGGGGGGGGGGGGGTTGGTCTGTAGTGGGGGGGGGAAGTTAGTCTGTAGTGGGGGGGTGGGGAAGTTGGTCTGTAGTGGGGTGGGGGGGGGGAGTTGGTCTGTAGTGGGGGTGGGGGGGGGGTTGGTCTGTAGTGGGGGGGGGTTGGTCTGTAGTGGGGGGTGGGGGGGGAGTTGTCTGTAGTGGGGTGGGGGAGTTGGTCTGTAGTGGGGGGGTGGGGGAAGTTGGTCCGTAGTGGGGGGGGGTGGGGGAAGTTGGTCCGTAGTGGGGGGGTGGGGGAAGTTGGTCCGTAGTGGGGGGGTGGGGGAAGTTGGTCCGTAGTGGGGGTGGGGTGGGGGAAGTTGGTCCGTAGTGGGGGGGTGGGGGAAGTTGGTCCGTAGTGGGGGGGTGGGGGAAGTTGGTCTGTAGTGGGGGGGGGAGTTGGTCTGTAGTGGGGGGGGGAAGTTGGTCTGTAGTGGGGGGGTGGGGAAGTTGGTCTGTAGTGGGGGAGGTGGAGGAAGTTGGTCTGTAGTGGGGGGGTGGGGAAGTTGGTCCGTAGTGGGGGGGGTGGGGAAGTTGGTCCGTAGTGGGGGGGGGGGGAGTTGGTCTGTAGTGGGGGTGGGGGTGGGGGAAGTTGGTCCATAGGGGGTGGGGTGGGGGAAGTTGGTCCGTAGTGGGGGGGTGGGGGAAGTTGGTCCGTAGTGGGGGGGGGGAGTTGGTCTGTAGTGGTGGGTGGGGGGGGAGTTGGTCTGTAGTGGGGGTGGGGGGGGAGTTGGTCTGTAGTGGGGGTGGGGAAGTTGGTTTGTAGTGGGGGGGGGAGTTGGTCTGTAGTGGGGGTGGGGGGGAGTTGGTCTGTAGTGGGGGTGGGGTGGGGGGAAGTTGGTTCGTAGTGGGGGGGGGAGTTGGTCCTTAGTGGGGGGGAGTTGGTCCGTAGTGGGGGGGGGGGTTGGTCTGTAGTGGGGGGGTGGGGGAAGTTGGTCCGTAGTGGGGGGGGTGGGGGAAGTTGGTCCGTAGTGGGGGGGTGGGGGAAGTTGGTCCGTAGTGGGGGGGGGTGGGGGAAGTTGGTCCGTAGTGGGGGGGTGGGGGAAGTTGGTCCGTAGTGGGGGGGTGGGGAAGTTGGTCCGTAGTGGGGGTGGGGTGGGGGAAGTTGGTCCGTAGTGGGGGGGTGGGGGAAGTTGGTCCGTAGTGGGGGGGTGGGGGAAGTTGGTCTGTAGTGGGGGGGGGAGTTGGTCTGTAGTGGGGGGGGAAGTTGGTCTGTAGTGGGGGGGTGGGGGAAGTTGGTCTGTAGTGGGGGGGTGGAGGAAGTTGGTCTGTAGTGGGGGGGTGGGGGAAGTTGGTCCGTAGTGGGGGGGGTGGGGAAGTTGGTCCGTAGTGGGGGGGGGGAGTTGGTCTGTAGTGGGGTGGGGTGGGGGAAGTTGGTCCATAGGGGGTGGGGTGGGGGAAGTTGGTCCGTAGTGGGGGGGTGGGGGAAGTTGGTCCGTAGTGGGGGGGGGAGTTGGTCTGTAGTGGGGGTGGGGGGGGAGTTGGTCTGTAGTGGGGGTGGGGGGGAGTTGGTCTGTAGTGGGGGTGGGGGAAGTTGGTTTGTAGTGGGGGGGGGAGTTGGTCTGTAGTGGGGGTGGGGGGGGAGTTGGTCTGTAGTGGGGGTGGGGTGGGGGAAGTTGGTTCGTAGTGGGGGGGGAGTTGGTCCTTAGTGGGGGGGAGTTGGTCCGTAGTGGGGGGGGGGGTTGGTCTGTAGTGGGGGTGGGGGGGGGAGTTGGTCTGTAGTGGGGGTGGGGTGGGGGAAGTTGGTCCGTAGTGGGGGGGGGGGAGTTGGTCTGTAGTGGGGGGGTTGGTCTGTAGTGGGGGTGGGGGGGGGAGTTGGTCTGTAGTGGGGGTGGGGGAAGTTGGTCCGTAGTGGGGGGGGAGTTGGTCCGTAGTGGGGGGGGTTGGTCTGTAGTGGGGGGGTGGGGGAAGTTGGTCCGTAGTGGGGGGGGGAGTTGGTCCGTAGTGGGGGGGGAGTTGGTCTGTAGTGGGGGGGTTGGTCTGTAGTGGGGGTGGGGGGGGAGTTGGTCTGTAGTGGGGGAAGTTGGTCTGTAGTGGGGGGGGAAGTTGGTCTGTAGTGGGGGTGGGTAAGTTAGTCTGTAGTGGGGGTGGGGAAGTTGGTCTGTAGTGAGGGGGGAAGTTGGTCTGTAGTGGGGGGGTTGGTCTGTAGTGGGGGTGGGGGAAGTTGGTCTGTAGTGGGGGGGGGAGGAAGTTGGTCTGTAGTGGGGGGGGGGAGTTGGGAGGAGTGGCAGTGCTGGGGGGGGGAGTTGGGAGGAGTGGCAGTGCTGGGGGGGGGAGTTGGGAGGAGTGGCAGTGCTGGGGGGGGGAGTTGGGAGGAGTGGCAGTGCTGGGGGGGGGGGGGAGTTGGGAGGAGTGGCAGTGCTGGGGGGGGGGGGAGTTGGGAGGAGTGGCAGTGCTGGGGGGGAGTTCTGATCAGCAGTGGGGACTTTTAATGGCCCGCTCTAATCACAGGTAGTGTTACTGTGTCTCTGACTTTGTGGTGTCTCGCAGCAGTGACACCTAAGCCTGAAATCAGGAGATGGGGTCTCCTCCAAGCCCCTCCCACTTCACATTCCTTACCAGTCAGCTGACCTCTAGTCTCTGCCCCCCAGCCATGCTGTGAACTGAATGAGTGGTTGTGAAGAGGCAGAGTGGGCGGTCACAGGCTCCAGGGACAGCCCAGCTGAGTGGCTGTGAAGAGGCTGAGTGGGCGGTGCTTCAGGACAGTCCAGGATTCAGTGACCCCCCAGGTTGAGAATCGCTGCTCTAGAGAGAGGGGACTCTGGAAGGTGAGCCTAGCACAGACCCCGCCCACCTACCCCTAAGGGCCGCCCGTCTGCCTTTAGTGTCGTGACTGGCGGCTCCTGTGCACATGTTCAGGAGTGATGTCACGTGGCTCCTGCCAATCACATAACCGCAGTCCGTGGCCACGGAAGGAAGAGGGGGGAAAATGGATGTGGCCTCCAGCGATGCATATTATGCCTTTACTTTGCAGGGAAGGGAAAAACTCTCCCCCCCCCCCCCCCCCCCGCAGGGTTTACTTCCTCTTTAAGAATTCTACAAAAATGTTGTGACTCGCTCAGAATTCAGTACGGTCCGTAGTGGGGGGGGGGGGGGTTGGTCTGTAGTGGGGGGGGGGGAGTTGGTCTGTAGTGGGGGGGGGGGTTGGTCTGTAGTGGGGGGGGGGAAGTTGGTCTGTAGTGGGGGGGGGGGGGGAAGTTGGTCTGTAGTGGGGGGGAAGTTGGTCTGTAGTGGGGGGGGGGAAGTTGGTCTGTAGTGGGGGGGGGAAGTTGGTCTGTAGTGGGGGGGAAGTTGGTCTGTAGTGGGGGGGGGAAGTTGGTCTGTAGTGGGGGGGGTTGGTCTGTAGTGGGGGTGGGGTGGGGGAAGTTGGTCTGTAGTGGGGGGGGTTGGTCTGTAGTGGGGGAAGTTGGTCTGTAGTGGGGGGGGGGGGAGTTGGTCTGTAGTGGGGGTGGGGTGGAGGAAGTTGGTCTGTAGTGGGGGGGGTTGGTCTGTAGTGGGGGGGGGCTTGGTCTGTAGTGGGGGTGGGGTGGGGGAAGTTGGTCTGTAGTGGGGGGGGGGGTTGGTCTGTAGTGGAGGAAGTTGGTCTGTAGTGGGGGGGAGTTGGTCTGTAGTGGGGGGGGGTTGGTCTGTAGTGGGGGGGGTTGGTCTGTAGTGGAGGAAGTTGGTCTGTAGTGGGGGGGAGTTGGTCTGTAGTGGGGGGGAGTTGGTCCGTAGTGGGGGGGGGTTGGTCTGTAGTGGGGGGGTTGGTCTGTAGTGGGGGTGGGGGGGGGAGTTGGTCTGTAGTGGGGGGGGGAGTTGGTCTGTAGTGGGGGGGGGGGGAGTTGGTCTGTAGTGAGGGGGGGGGAAGTTGGTCTGTAGTGGGGGGGGGTTGGTCTGTAGTGGGGGGGGAAGTTGGTCTGTAGTGGGGGGGGAGTTGGTCTGTAGTGGGGGGGGAGTTGGTCTGTAGTGGGGGGAAGTTGGTCTGTAGTGGGGGGGAAGTTGGTCTGTAGTGGGGGGGGGAGTTGGTCTGTAGTGGGGGGGGAGTTGGTCTGTAGTGGGGGGGGGAGTTGGTCTGTAGTGGGGGGGGAGTTGGTCCTGTAGTGGGGGGGGTTGGTCTGTAGTGGGGGTGGGGTGGGGGAAGTTGGTCTGTAGTGGGGGTGGGGGAAGTTGGTCTGTAGTGGGGGTGGGGGAAGTTGGTCTGTAGTGGGGGGGGGGGAAGTTGGTCTGTAGTGGGGGGGGGGGAGTTGGTCTGTAGTGGGGGGGTTGGTCTGTAGTGGGGGGGGGTTGGTCTGTAGTGGGGGGGGGGAGTAGGTCTGTAGTGGGGGGGGGAAGTTGGTCTGTAGTGGGGGGGGAAGTTGGTCTGTAGTGGGGGGGGTGGGGAAGTTGGTCTGTAGTGGGGGGGTGGGGGAAGTTGGTCTGTAGTGGGGGGGGAAGTTGGTCTGTAGTGGGGGGGGAGTTGGTCTGTAGTGGGGGGGGAGTTGGTCTGTAGTGGGGGGGGAGTTGGTCTGTAGTGGGGGGGGAGTTGGTCTGTAGTGGGGGGGAGTTGGTCTGTAGTGGGGGGGGTTGGTCTGTAGTGGGGGGGGGGAGTTGGTCTGTAGTGGGGGGGGGGGGGAGTTGGTCTGTAGTGGGGGTGGGGTGGGGAAGTTGGTCTGTAGTGGGGGGGGGAGTTGGTCTGTAGTGGGGGGGGGGGAAGTTGGTCTGTAGTGGGGGGGGGGGAAGTTGGTCTGTAGTGGGGGGGGGGGAAGTTGGTCTGTAGTGGGGGGGGGGAAGTTGGTCTGTAGTGGGGGGGGGAGTTGGTCTGTAGTGGGGGGGGGGAGTTGGTCTGTAGTGGGGGGGAGTTGGTCTGTAGTGGGGGGGGGAAGTTGGTCTGTAGTGGGGGGGGAAGTTGGTCTGTAGTGGGGGGGGTTGGTCTGTAGTGGGGGGGGGAGTTGGTCTGTAGTGGGGGTGGGGTGGGGAAGTTGGTCTGTAGTGGGGGGGGGGAGTTGGTCTGTAGTGGGGGGGGGGAAGTTGGTCTGTAGTGGGGGGGGGGGGAAGTTGGTCTGTAGTGGGGGGGGGGAAGTTGGTCTGTAGTGGGGGGGGAAGTTGGTCTGTAGTGGGGGGAAGTTGGTCTGTAGTGGGGGGGGAAGTTGGTCTGTAGTGAGGGGGGGAGTTGGTCTGTAGTGGGGGTGGGGTGGGGGAAGTTGGGCTGTAGTGGGGGGGGGGAAGTTGGGCTGTAGTGGGGGGGGGGAGTTGTCTGTAGTGGAGAGGGGGGGGAGTTGGTCTGTAGAGGGGGGTGGGTGGGGGAAGTTGGTCTGTAGTGGGGGTGGGGTGGGGGAAGTTGGTCTGTAGTGGGGGGGGTTGGTCTGTAGTGGGGGAAGTTGGTCTGTAGTGGGGGGGGGAGTTGGTCTGTAGTGGGGGGTGGGGTGGAGGAAGTTGGTCTGTAGTGGGGGGGGTTGGTCTGTAGTGGGGGGGGCTTGGTCTGTAGTGGGGGTGGGGTGGGGGAAGTTGGTCTGTAGTGGGGGGGGGGGTTGGTCTGTAGTGGAGGAAGTTGGTCTGTAGTGGGGGGGAGTTGGTCTGTAGTGGGGGGGAGTTGGTCTGTAGTGGGGGGGGTTGGTCTGTAGTGGGGAAGTTGTCTGTAGTGGGGGAAGTTGGTCTGTAGTGGGGGAAGTTGGTCTGTAGTGGGGGGGAGTTGGTCTGTAGTGGGGGGGGGGCTTGGTCTGTAGTGGGGGTGGGGTGGGGGAAGTTGGTCTGTAGTGGGGGGGGTTGGTCTGTAGTGGAGGAAGTTGGTCTGTAGTGGGGGGGGGTTGGTCTGTAGTGCGGGTGGGGTGGGGGAAGTTGGTCTGTAGTGGGGGGGGGGGCTTGGTCTGTAGTGGGGGTGGGGTGGGGGAAGTTGGTCTGTAGTGGGGGGGGGGGTTGGTCTGTAGTGGAGGAAGTTGGTCTGTAGTGGGGGGGGGGTTGGTCTGTAGTGGGGGTGGGGTGGGGGAAGTTGGTCTGTAGTGGGGGGGGGGCTTGGTCTGTAGTGGGGGTGGGGTGGGGGAAGTTGGTCTGTAGTGGGGGGGGGGTTGGTCTGTAGTGGAGGAAGTTGGTCTGTAGTGGGGGGGGGGGTTGGTCTGTAGTGGGGGTGGGGTGGGGGGAAGTTGGTCTGTAGTGGGGGTGGGGTGGGGGAAGTTGGTCTGTAGTGGGGGGGGGTTGGTCTGTAGTGGAGGAAGTTGGTCTGTAGTGGGGGGAGTTGGTCTGTAGTGGGGGGGGGTTGGTCTGTAGTGGGGGAAGTTGGTCTGTAGTGGGGGGGAGTTGGTCTGTAGTGGGGGGGGGGCTTGGTCTGTAGTGGGGGTGGGGTGGGGGAAGTTGGTCTGTAGTGGGGGGGGGGGTTGGTCTGTAGTGGAGGAAGTTGGTCTGTAGTGGGGGGGGGTTGGTCTGTAGTGGGGGTGGGGTGGGGGAAGTTGGTCTGTAGTGGGGGGGGGGGGTTGGTCTGTAGTGGGGGTGGGGTGGGGGAAGTTGGTCTGTAGTGGGGGGGGGGGTAGTTGGTCCGTAATTTTCACAGAAAATCAATAGAAAAGCGTCCTTGTACTGTGAAGGTGATTATTTAATTCTTGAAGCAAATGGTAAAACTCCAGAAATGTTTTGGTCTCCAGGCATTGGCTGCGGCTCGGGGGATTAGCTGGGGCCCCTCATTAATGAGTGATCACCTCTTATTGGATTACAGTAAAGCCACCCAGGGGTCCGATCTGCTTCCGTCAGCACTCTTCTCTCATGGCTGCACCTGATAATCGTGTCACCAGGGAGTGTGCAGCCTGCGGAGGCCCCCCATCCCCTTCCCTGCCCCCCCCTCCCTGCCCCCCTCCCCTGCCCCCCCTCCCCTGCCCCCCTTCCCTGCCCCCCCTCCCTGCCCCCCTCCCTGCCCCCCTTCCCTGCACCCCTCCACTTCTTAGGCTGTTCTTCTACCTTATATGGACTCCGGTCTCCTTATTCTCTAATCTCTGGTCAGATCCCGGCTCCACACACATTAACCCCCGACTTCCAGCTTGGAATGGGAGGCTCCATGTACACTGACAGCTCCTACATTTGTAGTCAGAGGCTTTCCGCAGAGTTTTAGGTAAACCTCCCTCTCCTGAATGTGGAAGAATCGCATTCTGGATAGGAACATTTTGGCCTCCCAGCCGGGTGAAAATGCATTTTTCAGGTTTCCCGCATTCAGGGTAGGCTGGTGTACATGTAGCCTAAGACGTCACTTGTGGCCTCCACATGCCGGTGCTGAAGCCTCTGATTTGGCTGCCCAAAGAGGACCTGTGGCCTGTTCAGCTTTTTTACACATGTGGAAAATTTCAGCTAGGGGTCAGTAAATCTGCGGGAAAATCTGGTGCTTAATTTTCCAGCACTGCCTTAACCCTCTTGGGCATGGAGGTCACCAGAGCTTCACAGGTTGTCACTGGAGTCCTCTTCCCCTCCTCCATGATGACATCACGGAGCTGGTGGATGTTAGAGACCTTGCGCTCCTCCACCTTCCATTGAGGATGTCCCACAGATGTTCAATAGGGTTTAGGTCTGGAGACATGCTTGGCCAGTCCATCACCTTTACCCTCAGCTTCTTTAGCAAGGCAGTGGTGGTCTTGGAGGTGTGTTTGGGGTGGTTATCATGTTGGAATACTGCCCTGCGGCCCAGTCTCTGAAGGGAGGGGATCATGCTCTGCTTCAGTATGTCACAGTACATGTTGGCATTCATGGTCCCCTCAATGATCTGTAGCCCCCCAGTGCCGGCAGCACTCATGCAGCCCCAGACCATGACAATCCCACCACCATGCTTGACTGTAGACAAGACACACTTGTCTTTGTCCTCCTCACCTGGTTGCCCCCACACACGCTTGTCACCATCTGAACCAAATACCTTTATCTTGGTCTCATCAGACCACAGGACATGGTTCCAGTAATCCATGTCCTTAGTCTGCTTGTCTTCAGCAAACTGTTTGTGGACTTTCTTGTACATCATCTTTAGAAGAGGCTTCCTTCTGTGACGACAGCCATGCAGACCAATTAGATGCAGTGTGCGGCGTATGGTCTGAGCACTGACAGGCTGACCCCCCACCCCTACAACCTCTGCAGCAATGCTGGCAGCACTCATACGTCTATTTCCCAAAGACAACCTCTGGCTATGACGCTGAGCACGTGACCTCAACTTCTTTGGTGGACCATGGCGAGGCCTGTTCTGAGGGGAACCTGTCCTGTTATACCGCTGTATGGTCTTGGCCACCGTGCTGCAGATCAGTTTCAGGGTCTTGGCGATCTTCTTATAGCCTAGGCCATCTTTATGTAGAGCAACAATTCTTTTTTTCAGATCCTCAGAGATTTCTTTGCCATGAGGTGCCATGTTGTACTTCCAGTGACCAGTATGAGAGAGTGAGAGCGATAACACCAAATTTAACACACCTGCTCCCCATTCACACCTGAGACCTTGTAACACTAACGAGTCACATGACACCGGGGAGGGAAAATGGCTAATTGGGCCCAATTTGGAGATTTTCACTTAGGGGTGTACTGACTTTTGTTGCCAGCGGTTTAGACATTAATGGCTGTGTGTTGAGTTATTTTGAGGGGGACAGTAAATTTACACTGTTATACAAGCTGTACACTCACTACTTACATTGTAGACAAGTGTCATTTCTTCAGTGTTGTCACATGAAAAGATAGAAGAAAAGATTTACACAAATGTCACTCAGGGGTGTACTTACTTTTGTCAGATACTGTATGTACTGTCCACTGCTGGACCCCCCCCCCCAGTTGCTGATTGAAGGGTCTCTGATGGAGAACAGATTTTGCCGTCTCTGATGTCGGTACAGCTGGTAGCCGGAGACCGCGTCCTCCTTGCTGTGCGTTTAGCGGCATCCATCATTTCTAGCATTTATAGTGATCTATTCTCGGTTGTTCACATGTTGCTTCTCATTAATGTGATGTGTTTTTTTTTTTGTTTGTTTAATGTGTCAGCTTTAAAGGAAATGAATGCTGGAAAGCATGGAGGCCAACCTCCACCTCGGAGTATATTAGTGTCCTGCCTGTCATTCTGATCCAGTGGCTTCAGTACTCTCTGACCCACAACATGGTTGTAAGTTGGGAACTTTGACTTTACTGATTTGGTTGCTTTTCCTTGGTCAGTTTCTCAGGAAATGCTGAACCTGCATTTTCAGAAGATGGTCACTGTGATGGGAGTCACTTTGGGTGGGGGGCTTGTGGAGCTCAGCTTGCCTTGGAGAGCTCTGGAAGCTCCTGTTCCTGGTCCAGCTCCCCCTGTCCATCCTATTTGTCTATTAGGAGCACAGGGTGACTGAGAACCCCACTATGATCTGTGTTGGTCGGACTCGCTGTACAGCCACACTGGAATGTTGTTTAGATTGTGTGTTGTCTCATGCTGTTGGACTCTTTGCTGTGATCGTTTGGGGTGTGGCTGTGTCCCATTGTTCTGTTGTGTCTGTCTGCCTTAGAAGTGAATTATGGGATGGATGGGGGGGCAAGGCAGAGAGGGGGGGGGGGATTTCTCCAACAGCCCTCCTGCTGATAAGCTGGTCTATTATTTGAATGCCTGTGTGTTCCTTATTGCTGATTGGACAATTTACCCCGCCCTGAATCCCTAAGGGGGCATTGTCCCTGAGTGAATATCTGTTGTTACATGTGTTTGAATAAACAGTCTTGTTTTCACCCTACACTGAGTTACGGCTAGTGACTGGGTGGGCTAAGGGTTCTTGCATCGGGTTAGTACCGGACAAAGGAAGCATTTACGGGGGATGTAATCCTGTTGAGGACGGAGGTCCGTGACAGTCACCAATGGCAGCCTCCCTATTCCTCAGGTTTCCTTTAGGCCTCATGCATGCAGGGCGTAAACGAACTGCAATGCCACTACTGATGCCAGGAAAAAGCGGCTCTAAAGACGTGCTTTTAGTAGCTTTTAATTAGCGTTAATGTGCATTTAGCTGCATACGCTTTTAGCAGCATTTCTTTGCCTCTATTCAAAATCGATCGTTCCCTATGAGAGCCGTCTACTGATCCGACTTTCAGCCCATTTGATTTGAATAGAAGTCTCATCCTAAGTTGGATCATCAAAATCTGACTTGTGCTCTGGGGATCTTGAAGAGGAACCCCATAATTAGAAAAAAAAAAAGGCATGGGGTCCCCCCCCCCAAAACCGTGCCAGACCCTTTGGTCTGGTATGGATTTTAAGGGGAAGCCCCATGGTAAAAAGGCTTGGGATCCCACCAAAATCCATATTAGACCCTTATCCGAGCATGCAGCCTGGCAGGCCCCCTACCCCCCAGACCATACTAGGCCACATGCCCTCAACATGGGGGGTTGGGTGCTTTGGGGCAGGGGGGTTTTGTGCCCTCCCACCCCAAGGCACCTTGTTCCCATGTTGATGGGAACAAGGGCCTCTTCCCAACAACCCTGGGTGGTGGTTGTGGGGGTCGGTGGGCAGGGGACTTATCGGAATCTGGAGGCCACCTTTTAACAAAGGGTGGGTCCCATCTGAATGAGTATGGTGTACATTGTACCCCTACCCATTCACCCCCAAAAAAGACAGTGTACTCTTATTAAAGACTAGAAACGGTTTTGACAAGTCCTCTATTAAAATCTTCAATGTGACTTCTCCCTCCAGTCTTCTCCTCTGCTGCTATCTTCTCTGCCGCTGACCCAGTCCTCCTTTAACGCTCTCTGGCGGTTCTCATATAACCATGGGGTGTGGCCATTTGGTGATGTCACGAGACCCCGCCCCTTGTTCCCCTCAAAATCCAGACCGAAGTTAACAGCGTCGGATGTTTTTACAGCTGTAATACCGGTCCTCGGAACGCACCGGCCCTGCGTGTGTTTTTTTTTTTTTTTTTGCAGCTTGAAAAAGGCTCTGCCACTTACAGCTCCTAATAGTCTCTGTGCATGGACACATAGAATAACACGGAGAGGCGTTTTTAAGCTACAAAAAAAAGTCTGCTGCTGGTAAAAGTGGCTGTAGAAACGCCTCGTGTGCACAAGGTTATAACCTCCTTGAATATCCTAAAGGCCGGATAGAAGATGTGATTGGATTCATGCATTGTCCTGTCACAGGATAGACTCAAACCTGAACCAATCAGATGAAGGCGTTTTTTGGTATATTGCAGGCTCAATCATAATTGGCCAATTCACTGAAAGTGGGGAGGAGTTACACCTGCAGACCCCCAGTGCGGTCTCTTATTTTGACAAACCGGAATTGGACAATCTGAAGGAAAGGAAATGTTGTCCAAATCAACCAATCATATTTCCCTTTTTATTTCCAATCCCAAAGCCGTGACGGTGAAGTGTGTGACGCCGTCGCTGTTCTGCCCTCAGGAATAGAATGCACCCCTTGTTTAGTGAGCTCTGTGTGTACAACGCATGGGGCAGCACAGACACTTTCTCTTTTCAGGCACCCCTTCATGTTAGTCCTGCTGTCAGTCACCTAATATTTGGCGTTCTCGCTCTCTGTTCTCTGCGTGACGCCATGTTTTGTTTTTCTCCCCGCAGTGCGCTTCCTGCAGGACGTGTCTCCCTTCATCCGGAAAGCTTCCCTCGTTGGCGATCTTCCCTGGGATGATTCTGACCTGAGCGATCCATCACCTGGCGATCCATCTGGCTCCCCCCAACATAACTCATCCAAAAACGACTCCCCCAAACACGGCTCCAGGGACTGCAAAGTCATCCCCTAAAAATGTGCTATGCGGCCAGAAACCTGAGCATGTTCGACCCGGAGGGACGGTGAGTGGCCATGTGTGCGTGACACGCCTGTGTCTGTATGTCACTGTGGGAGGTACGTCATGTGTGCGTGACGTGCCTGTGTCTGTATGTCACTGTGGGAGGTACGTCATGTGTGCGCGACGCGCCTGTGTATGTCACTGTGGGAGGTACGTCATGTGTGCGCGACACGCCTGTGTATGTCACTGTGGGAGGTACGTCATGTGTGCGCGACACGCCTGTGTCTGTATGTCACTGTGGGAGGTACGTCATGTGTGCGCGACGCGCCTGTGTATGTCACTGTGGGAGGTACGTCATGTGTGCGCGACGCGCCTGTGTATGTCACTGTGGGAGGTACGTCATGTGTGCGTGACGCGCCTGTGTCTGTATGTCACTGTTGGAGGTACGTCATGTGTGCGCAACGCGCCTGTGTATGTCACTGTGGGAGGTACATCATGTGTGCGTGACACGCCTGTGTATGTCACTGTGGGAGGTACATCATGTGTGCGCGACGCGCCTGTGTATGTCACTGTGGGAGGTACGTCATGTGTGCGCGACGCGCCTGTGTATGTCACTGTGGGAGGTACGTCATGTGTGCGTGACACGCCTGTGTCTGTATGTCGCTGTGGGAGGTACGTCACGTGTACGTGACGCGCCGGTGTCTGTATGTCGCTGTGGGAGGTACGTCACGTGTACGTGACGCGCCGGTGTCTGTATGTCGCTGTGGGAGGTACGTCACGTGTACCTCTCCTCTCTCTCCTTCTCACATCCAGATCTCTTCCAGGCTGGTGGAACTTCGCTCTCCTGATGGGTGTCACTCCATCGTTCTCCGCTGTAGAGACTCCGCCTCCGCGTTGTCCTGGTCGCAAGCCCTGCACAATAACATCACGGCGCTGCTGCCGCAGGTGCTGGCGGAGACGCAGTGCATGCTGGGAGCTGCCAGCGAAGACCTCAGGCACTTAGGCTGGGTGGCAGAACAGGTGAGCCTCCATTCCTCCATATTATACCTGAATGTGGCCAGACGTGACCATTTTCCATAGATCTGATTGTATGTAACCCGGTCTGAAGATCTCCTTCTCCAGCCACACAGCATTCATTCCTTTCACTAACCTGATATCAGAGAAATATGGGGGCCACTTACCTCTTTTCTAGAAATTTCAATTGCCTGGTAGTTATGCTGACTGTCTGGGTTTAGTATTGGAATTGGGGAGACGTCATTTCAGGTCCTTAAAATAATATCCGGCCTTAAAATGGTGATGTTGGGTAGGAATCCCAGTGTTAGAAATGTGTCTGCAAACCCCCCCAGCTTGCTCTGGTTGTGTGACCCTGCGGCTCGGGTCCGGTGTGGTGTGACCCTGCGGCTCGGGTCCGGTGTGGTGTGACCCTGCGGCTCGGGTCCGGTGTGGTGTGACCCTGCGGCTCGGGTCCGGTGTGGTGTGACCCTGCGGCTCGGGTCCGGTGTGGTGTGACCCTGCGGCTCTGATCCGGTGTGGTGTGACCCTGCGGCTCTGGTCCGGTGTGGTGTGACCCTGCGGCTCTGGTCCGGTGTGGTGTGACCCTGCGGCTCGGGTCCGGTGTGGTGTGACCCTGCGGCTCGGGTCCGGTGTGGTGTGACCCTGCGGCTCGGGTCCGGTGTGGTGTGACCCTGCGGCTCGGGTCCGGTGTGGTGTGACCCTGCGGCTCGGGTCCGGTGTGGTGGGACCCTGCGGCTCGGGTCCGGTGTGGTGGGACCCTGCGGCTCGGGTCCGGTGTGGTGCGACCCTGCGGCTCGGCTCCGGTGTGGTGCGACCCTGCGGCTCGGCTCCGGTGTGGTGCGATCCTGCGGCTCGGGTCCGGTGTGGTGCGATCCTGCGGCTCGGGTCCGGTGTGGTGCGATCCTGCGGCTCGGGTCCGGTGTGGTGCGATCCTGCGGCTCGGGTCCGGTGTGGTGCGATCCTGCGGCTCGAGTGCCAACAACAGCTGAGCTATGGGTGACATTGCAGCTCCCAGAACTCCAAGTCCTCATTCAGCGTTCACCTCTCCCCTGCAGCTGGCCACTTACTGACACCGGGAATCATGTGATCAAAGCGGACTGAAAAAAAGGTAAGTATACACTTTTTTTTTTTTTTTTTTTAACGTAGGGTAAACGGGTAGCATGAGGGGGAGGGGATATTTTATAAGATTAGGTATCGTTAGCCAGGCACTTCCTGTTATAGGGTGACAACACTCTGTCATTTGCTCCCCGGTGTCATCACCCAATCACATGCCCTGGAGACTATAAGTGACCATATCAGCACATTACACAGACCCCCCACTGGTGTCCCCATCCGGAAATCCACCCTGTGAAATGCCATTGCTGGAGGGTATGGAGACAGGAATTGGCTGCAAAGAGGCTGCAAGAGATCAGCAGCACTGAGATGTAAGGAAGGAAAAAGGGGAAAACTGTAGTCTATTATTTATGATTCCCAGGTGAAGCCGGGGAGATGAGAGAGAACATTCTCTTCTGTATTTCTGATGACTTGGAGAACTTACTTACGATTTTGCAATGAATGTCATTTCCCACAGGCATTGATAGAAATGTTTTCATTTGAGAGAACTTTCCATCCCGCTACTTGGAATTTCCTCAAAAATGAAAATCGATTGACTTCACTAATGATTCCACAACGGAACGATCATTCCTGAACCAAATGTTTTCAGTCGGAATTCTTCTGTAGATGTTTTCTTTTTAGCGCAGATTTGACAAAGAACGGAAACTCCGCTTCCCATCCCCCACACTTGTTCTCAATGAGTTTGTGAGGACTTACTGGCTGTGCGTTTGCTGTGCGCAGGTGTCGCAGGACGACGGGAGGGCGTTATGGAATCCAATCCTGGCAGTCGTCTCACAGAGGGATTTTCTGCTCTTTAGCGCAATGCCGAGGACGCGAGAGGAATGGGCGAACCCCAAACACAAGCTGCCACTTATCTCCACCAGGTAACCCGCCTGTGTCCCCCAAGTGTTCCTCCGTCGCCTGTGTCCCCCAAGTGTTCCTCTGTCGCCCAAGTGTTCCTCTGTCGCCCAAGTGTTCCTCTGTCGCCCAAGTGTTCCTCTGTCGCCTGTGTCCCCCAAGTGTTCCTGTGTCCCCCAAGTGTTCCTGTGTCCCCCAAGTGTTCCTGTGTCCCCCAAGTGTTCCTGTGTCCCCCAAGTGTTCCTGTGTCCCCCAAGTGTTCCTCTGTCGCCCAAGTGTTCCTCTGTCGCCCAAGTGTTCCTCTGTCGCCCAAGTGTTCCTCTGTCGCCCAAGTGTTCCTCTGTCGCCCAAGTGTTCCTCTGTCGCCCAAGTGTTCCTCTGTCGCCCAAGTGTTCCTCTGTCGCCCAAGTGTTCCTCTGTCGCCCAAGTGTTCCTCTGTCGCCCGTGTCCCCCAAGTGTTCCTCTGTCGCCCGTGTCCCCCAAGTGTTCCTGTGTCGCCCAAGTGTTCCTGTGTCGCCCAAGTGTTCCTGTGTCGCCCAAGTGTTCCTGTGTCGCCCAAGTGTTCCTGTGTCGCCCAAGTGTTCCTGTGTCGCCCAAGTGTTCCTGTGTCGCCCAAGTGTTCCTGTGTCGCCCAAGTGTTCCTGTGTCGCCCGTGTCCCCCAAGTGTTCCTCTGTCGCCCGTGTCCCCCAAGTGTTCCTCTGTCGTCCGTGTCCCCCAAGTGTTCCCCCGTCGTCGCCTGTGCCCCCCGTCGTCGCCTGTGCCCCCCGTCGTCGCCTGTGTCCCCCCGGTGTTGCCTGTGTCCCCGTTGCCTGTGTCCCCCCGGTGTTGCCTGTGTCCCCCAAGTATTCTTTTACGAACTTCTGTCATGTATGATCTTTCTTCATTCATAATCTCTTTGCTTCCTGTTCAGTGTTGGAGGAAGTGATGCAATCTTTCTTCTTATCTCCCAGTTGTGATGTCATTGTCAGTGGATGTTTGTGTACAGATCTTTCTAGATTTTTGATCAGCCAGTAATTGGACAGATGTCTTAGGAAAGGGAGCCTATAGTGGTTTTGAATTGATGTTTTTAATATGTGTGTGTGTGTGTGTGTGTGTGTGTATGATAGAGATATAGAGGATGTGTGTGTACATTTTTATTTATTTATTTATTTTCAAAGTGGTTCTAAATGCAGATGGGTTTTTTTTTAATTTTTTTTTTTTTTTAACTTTAATGCATTCTGTACATTAAGGTACAAAATCACCTTCAAGCACCCCCCCCCCCCCCCCCCCAGCCCCCCTTACACTTACCTGATCCCGATCTCCAATCAGCGATGTGCACAAGATCAGCGAATCTCTTGGCTTTCTTCCTCCTCATTGGCTCAGATACAGCAGCAGCAATCGCAGCCAGTGAGGAGGGGGAGGGGGTGTGTCT
This sequence comes from Aquarana catesbeiana, assembly GCF_042186555.1. Classification (NCBI taxonomy): domain Eukaryota; kingdom Metazoa; phylum Chordata; class Amphibia; order Anura; family Ranidae; genus Aquarana; species Aquarana catesbeiana. Next base: position 284,306,461 of record NC_133334.1, on the reverse strand, counting down.
TATGGACACACAGAATCGGCTTGGGTGAGCATGCACGAGTGCCCCCCATAGTAAGTGGCTTGCTGTAGGAAAACTTTTTGTTACTTTAATGAATGCAGAGAATGAATTGAGGTAAAAAAACCTGAAATCTTTACAACGGATTTGACATCAAAAGAAATCCGGAGCTGCTGATTGGCTTCCATTGTAGGGAATGGCGGCTGAGGGAGGAGTTCTAGGACCAGGCTGGGAGGAGAATAGATTGTATTACAGAGGGGGGAGTGTCCCCTAAAAACGCTTCCCCCGGGAAGAAGTCTCATGGAGCAGATTATTTCCATTCACAAACGGCCCATTGTCATTTTATTGATTTACGTATAAAGTTTTTTCTTTGTGTAACCATCATTTCCCGATCTCCTTCCAGGTTGGTGCACTCCGGTCCTGGGCGCACCTCCCCCTCTCTGGAACCGCACCTAACATTTACCACCCGCACGGGGTGTCCTCAGGGCATTGACATGCGTGTCTTCCGTGTGGAGAATCAGAGGGACCTCTCTGCATGGACTCGGGCGATGGTGCAAGGCTGCCATGCTGCAGCAGAACTCACAAGAGAGGTCACCATCAGTAAGTGACTGTTTTCCTGGGGAGGTTGGGGGAGGGGAGTAGTCCTCGGTGGGCACCCCTCTGTACATCACAGGGATGAATTGTGCGAGAAGTCACGTGGGGACCACCATAGTAGTGCAGTAACAGGGAGCAGAGCCTGTGTGGTCCACGTGTTCTAGACTCAGGCTAGCCATAGAACCTCCATGTCTGGAACCCATCTTGGTAATAAAAGCCGGGAGGGGCTTCCTGTTAGACGGCCAGACTTTGTTGGGTAATGGAGACTCCAGAATGACGGCAGTGAAGGGGGGAGGGGGGAGCCTTTTCACAGATGATGTTCAGCCTTTGATTGGGATCCAAGGTCCTGCAAAGTGACACAAGGAGGGATTTAGACGGATCACACTTTATATATGTGGCTTTCCCTGCATCTGATCCGCAGTTCAGGAGACTGTGATTGGCTCTCGATGGAGCGCACCGCAGACTGGTCCTGTGTGTGTTTTTGACTGTTTCAGGTCCGAATTCAGGCAAAAATTCGGACCTGAAATGGTGAACCGGGACGCACCGGACCCCCTGCTGTGACCCCCTAAAGACCACCAATGCAGGGACCACGAGGTGCAGAACTTGGGCTGACATTAAATCTTTGTAATTCCTCCACAGCCTGCACTCTGCGCGGGGAAGCCGTCTCACTCTCCATCCACTTTGATTCGGGGTTCACAGTTTGTCGGGGGGGCCCCTCGGGACCCGTCATTCACAGATATCCTTTTGAAAAGCTCCGAATGTCAGCCGATGATGGAAGCAAACACCTGTACCTGGACTTTGGAGGAGCGGAGGGAGAGCTGGTGAGAGTTTTGTGTCTTCGGGGTTATAAAAGCATAATGCTAGAAAAGTCAACTATTCACCCTTCCCCCGCTTCCCAGCTGCATCCTGTGCGGGGGATGTCACCGAGCTTCTCCCGGGAATACTGAGGACCTGAAACCTCCAGCACTGTGCAGCAGCACCTTCTCATGAGAAATACTCAGTGACCCCCCCCCCCCCCCCGCACCTAGGTCAGCTCACTAGAAGCTGCAATGAAAGTTGGGTGTTTAATAACACTTTAAATTAAAAATAAACTCAAAAAAACAAAATGGCATATGACAGCAGCTCAGCCGCATGGGATGTGTACAGGTATCAATGCAGGCTGTCCCATTCACGTGGCTGACCACGCCCCTCACACAGGTGTCCATGCAGGCTGTCCCATTCACGTGGCTGACCACGCCCCTCACACAGGTATCAATGCAGGCCGTCCCATTCACGTGGCTGACCCTGCCCCTCACACAGGTGTCCATGCAGGCTGTCCCATTCACGTGGCTGACCCTGCCCCTCACACAGGTGTCCATGCAGGCTGTCCCATTCACGTGGCTGACCACGCCCCTCACACAGGTGTCCATGCAGGCTGTCCCATTCACGTGGCTGACCCTGCCCCTCACACAGGTGTCCATGCAGGCTGTCCCATTCACGTGGCTGACCACGCCCCTCACACAGGTGTCCATGCAGGCTGTCCCATTCACGTGGCTGACCACGCCCCTCACACAGGTGTCCATGCAGGCTGTCCCATTCACGTGGCTGACCACGCCCCTCACACAGGTATCGATGCAGGCTGTCCCATTCACGTGGCTGACCACGCCCCTCACACAGGTGTCCATGCAGGCTGTCCCATTCACGTGGCTGACCACGCCCCTCACACAGGTGTCCATGCAGGCTGTCCCATTCACGTGGCTGACCACGCCCCTCAAACAGGTATCGATGCAGGCTGTCCCATTCACGTGGCTGACCACGCCCCTCACACAGGTGTCCGTGCAGGCTGTCCCATTCACGTGGCTGACCACGCCCCTCACACAGGTGTCCATGCAGGCTGTCCCATTCACGTGGCTGACCACGCCCCTCACACAGGTGTCCATGCAGGCTGTCCCATTCACGTGGCTGACCACGCCCCTCACACAGGTGTCCATGCAGGCTGTCCCATTCACGTGGCTGACCACGCCCCTCACACAGGTATCGATGCAGGCTGTCCCATTCACGTGGCTGACCACGCCCCTCACACAGGTGTCCATGCAGGCTGTCCCATTCACGTGGCTGACCACGCCCCTCACACAGGTATCAATGCAGGCTGTCCCATTCACGTGGCTGACCACGCCCCTCACACAGGTATCAATGCAGGCTGTCCCATTCACGTGGCTGACCACGCCCCTCACACAGGTATCAATGCAGGCCGTCCCATTCACGTGGCTGACCCTGCCCCTCACACAGGTGTCAATGCAGGCCGTCCCATTCATGGGGCTGACCACGCCCCTCACACAGGTGTCAATGCAGGCCGTCCCATTCATGGGGCTGACCACGCCCCTCACACAGCTGTCAATGCAGGCCGTCCCATTCATGTGGCTGACCACGCCCCTCACACAGGTGTCAATGCAGGCCGTCCCATTCATGGGGCTGACCACGCCCCTCACACAGGTGTCCATGCAGGCCGTCCCATTCATGGGGCTGACCACGCCCCTCACACAGGTGTCAATGCAGGCCGTCCCATTCATGGGGCTGACCACGCCCCTCACACAGCTGTCAATGCAGGCCGTCCCATTCACGTGGCTGACCACGCCCCTCACACAGGTGTCAATGCAGGCCGTCCCATTCATGGGGCTGACCACGCCCCTCACACAGGTGTCAATGCAGGCCGTCCCATTCATGGGGCTGACCCTGCCCCTCACACAGGTATCAATGCAGGCCGTCCCATTCACTTGGCTGACCACGCCCCTCACACAGGTGTCCATGCAGGCCGTCCCATTCATGGTGCTGACCACGCCCCTCACACAGGTATCAATGCAGGCCGTCCCATTCACTTGGCTGACCACACCCCCTCACAGGGTCTCGGTTCTGGTGGGAGAACCTTGTCTAGGAGACATCCCATCACTCTACTACCTGGCTGAGTTCTTCCTGTGTTGCCCCCTGGAGGCGCCCCCCTTCACTCCAGGGCAGGATCTCTCCTTTCAGAGGGCATTGTACAGGCGGTGAGACGTTTTATTACCTCCTCCCTGTCTGATTTTACCCTCTAATGCTGCAGTTCTGTGCATTGCACACGGTTGTGGTGCGGCACCCGGGGGGGGGGGGACTCAGTTCTGCAGCCCAAGTTAAAAATGCCGCGGTATGCGGACAGCCCTGTCTGGCTGTTTTACAGTTTGGAACGGAAGGGGGGCGGTAAAACTGTATGTCAGTTGGCCCATTTTTAGTGGCCACACCCCGACTACCCATCTAAAAGGAACCTATTTCACGAGCAGTTGTGCCTATTAATCCCAGCGCCGGGTGTTTGATTTCTATGGGGTTCAGACCTCCGGAACAGTCCCAGCTTCTTATGTGGCCCCCATTTGAGAAAACAAATCCCCCCCCCCCCACCCATCGCTGTTGAGGTTTGTCGAGTATTACACCTTATTTCTCCAATGAACCATTATGGGGTCTCCAATCTACGGCCCCCCACGTCCCATGAGACATTCACAGACATGACTGGGCATGATGGGAATTGTAGTTCCTGAGCAACTGGAGGGCCGTAGGGGGTTTTATCTGGCCCTTGGCTCAGGCAGGACTGGGGATAGATGTCTCGGGGGAGGGGAGGGGGTATTACAAGCTGTATGATGCGTTTCCTGATCTGTGTCCTCCTTGCAGGGGGTTTTATCTGGCCCTTGGCTCAGGCAGGACTGGGGTTCGATGGCTCGGGGGAGGGGGGGGGTATTACAAGCTGTATGATGGGTTTCCTGATCTGTGTCCTCCTTGCAGGGGGTTTTATCTGGCCCTTGGCTCAGGCAGGACTGGGGTTCGATGGCTCGGGGGAGGGGGGGGGGGGGTATTACAAGCTGTATGATGCGTTTCCTGATCTGTGTCCTCCTTGCAGGGGGTTTTATCTGGCCCTTGGCTCAGGCAGGACTGGGGTCAGTATTAGCGATGTCTCGGGGGAGGGGGGGGTATTACAAGCTGTATGATGCGTTTCCTGATCTGTGTCCTCCTTGCAGGGAGTTTTATCTGGCCCTTTGGCTCAGGCAGGACTGGGGTCAGTATTAGCGATGTCTCGGGGGAGGGGGGGGGGGTATTACAAGCTGTATGATGCGTTTCCTGATCTGTGTCCTCCTTGCAGGGGGTTTTATCTGGCCCTTGGCTCAGGCAGGACTGGGGTCAGTATTAGCGATGTCTCGGGGGAGGGGGGGGTATTACAAGCTGTATGATGCGTTTCCTGATCTGTGTCCTCCTTGCAGGGGGTTTTATCTGGCCCTTGGCTCAGGCAGGACTGGGGTTCGATGGCTCGGGGGAGGGGGGGGGGTATTACAAGCTGTATGATGCGTTTCCTGATCTGTGTCCTCCTTGCAGGGAGTTTTATCTGGCCCTTTGGCTCAGGCAGGACTGGGGTCAGTATTAGCGATGTCTCGGGGGAGGGGGGGTATTACAAGCTGTATGATGCGTTTCCTGATCTGTGTCCTCCTTGCAGGGAGTTTTATCTGGCCCTTTGGCTCAGGCAGGACTGGGGTCAGTATTAGCGATGTCTCGGGGGAGGGGGGGTATTACAAGCTGTATGATGCGTTTCCTGATCTGTGTCCTCCTTGCAGGGAGTTTTATCTGGCCCTTTGGCTCAGGCAGGACTGGGGTCAGTATTAGCGATGTCTCGGGGGAGGGGGGGGGGTATTACAAGCTGTATGATGCGTTTCCTGATCTGTGTCCTCCTTGCAGGGGGTTTTATCTGGCCCTTTGGCTCAGGCAGGACTGGGGTCAGTATTAGCGATGTCTCGGGGGAGGGGAGGGTATTACAAGCTGTATGATGCATTTCCTGATCTGTGTCCTCCTTGCAGGGGGTTTTATCTGGCCCTTGGCTCAGGCAGGACTGGGATTCGATGTCTCGGGGGAAGGGGGGGTATTACAAGCTGTATGATGCGTTTCCTGATCTGTGTCCTCCTTGCAGGGAGTTTTATCTGGCCCTTTGGCTCAGGCAGGACTGGGGTCAGTATTAGCGATGTCTCGGGGGAGGGGAGGGTATTACAAGCTGTATGATGCGTTTCCTGATCTGTGTCCTCCTTGCAGGGAGTTTTATCTGGCCCTTTGGCTCAGGCAGGACTGGGGTCAGTATTAGCGATGTCTCGGGGGAGGGGAGGGTATTACAAGCTGTATGATGCATTTCCTGATCTGTGTCCTCTTTCCAGGCTCTGGATCTGCACACAAGTCCCAAGCCGGTGGTCTTCCTCCTCCATACATTCCTTTCTGCTAAAGTCACCCGGATGGGTCTGCTGGCCTGACCCCGCGCTCTTCAATGTAATCAGTGCCTTCCAGTGACAATCAGGAAGATGGCGGGAGGCCCGCTCACACCCCAACTCTTATCTGATTGGACCGCGCAGGCTGCGATCGATGGCGAGGCCGGACCAGAAGACTTTACGGACTAAACAGATGAATTTTTAGCAGATCGTTTTGTTTTTTATTACTGCCGTTTTGTGGAAAGCTAATCTTATAAAAAATGTGTAAGGTAAGTGTTGGCGTGGGAGCGGCCATCTTGCCTCGTTTTCACTACAGTGACTTTTTCCTCTTGGAATATGAAGCCATATTGTTTTCTTCTGACCAAAGTGCCTTTTATGTTATTGCTGCCTTACAAAGCGTATTTATAGAGTATATAGATATATATATGTTGTATATCACGTTCCACAGACGTATCCGCACACAACGCTGCCGTATTACCGGGACCATCACATGACTCGCCGGCGGTTCAACCAAAGAAGATTGTTTGCAGGGATTACCGTTCTGATTTCGGGTTAAAACGCTTTTGCTTGAAGGGGAAATCTCCCGGTATAAGCAGGTTTATACTCCATGTATTTTTCTAGCAGTGTTCAGGAAGGTATACAGACGTGTTATTTGCACATATTATTATATATCTGCCTCTTTGCATTTATACTTATACAGAAGCCTGTTACAGTGAGTTTAAAGTGTACCTGTTGCTTAGAGATGGGGACAAGCGGCCTGATTGGCTGAACTGCAAGCTATGCAAATCATTCACATCGGTTGGCTCTGAGGTGTTTTCTCTGCATTGTGGTTCAGCCCACAATATGGCTGCCTCCTCTCTAATGTTTCGTCAGGGGACGCTTGTACAGCAGCGCACCCTGGTGGCCATTATGGGGCAGTGAAATCTGCATTCTCGTCCGCTTTTATGAGAATTGCACAAGATCGGTCTCAGCTGACTGCGAAGGTTGGAAAGTTTTGTTAGTGAATATCCTAAAAGTGAGATTTCCATTTACATCCCAAACTATATTGTTGTGCCCCGGCCTATAATCTCTCTTCTCTTCTGCCTCCCTCTCTTCTCTGAACTTCTGCTGCCCCATAATTCTGTGTGTTCTGCCGTACAGAACGTGCGCACAAACGCAGCACCAGAGTGCTGACTGTACTGCCGGGTCCGGGTGTATGCGCAGTAGGGGGTGGTGCTCTGGCTGGGTGTATGCGCAGTAGGGGGCGGTGCTCTGGCTGGGTGTATGCGCAGTAGGGGGCGGTGCTCTGGCTGGGTGTATGCGCAGTAGGGGGCGGTGCTCTGGCTGGGTGTATGCGCAGTAGGGGGCGGTGCTCTGGCTGGGTGTATGCGCAGTAGGGGGCGGTGCTCTGGCTGGGTGTATGCGCAGTAGGGGGCGGTGCTCTGGCTGGGTGTATGCGCAGTAGGGGGAGGTGCTCTGGCTGGGTGTATACGCAGTAAGGGGCGGTGCTCTGGCTGGGTGTATGCGCAGTAGGGGGCGGTGCTCTGGCTGGGTGTATGCGCAGTAGGGGGCGGTGCTCTGGCTGGGTGTATGCGCAGTAGGGGGCGGTGCTCTGGCTGGGTGTATGCGCAGTAGGGGGCGGTGCTCTGGCTGGGTGTATGCGCAGTAGGGGGCGGTGCTCTGGCTGGGTGTAGGGGGCGGTGCTCTGGCTGGGTGTATGCGCAGTAGGGGGCGGTGCTCTGGCTGGGTGTATGCGCAGTAGGGGGTGGCGCTATGACGTCGGGGTGTGGGTGCATGCACAGTAGGGGGTGGCGCTATGACGTCGGGGTGCGGGTGCATGCACAGTAGGGGGTGGCGCTATGATGTGCGGGTGCATGCACAGTAGGGAGTGGCGCTATGATGTCCGGGTGCATGCACAGTAGGGGGTGGCGCTATGACGTCAGGGTCCGGGTGCATGCACAGTAGGGGGTGGCGCTATGACGTCAGGGTCTGGGTGCATGCACAGTAGGGGGTGGCGCTATGACGTCAGGGTCCGGGTGCATGCACAGTAGGGGGTGGCGCTATGACGTCAGGGTCTGGGTGCATGCACAGTAGGGGGTGGCGCTATGACGTCAGGGTCCGGGTGCATGCACAGTAGGGGGTGGCGCTATGACGTCAGGGTCCGGGTACATTGCAGTACAGTAGATTGCACGTGTCACAGTCCTTGGCTTTTACAACTTACACAAAGTCATGGAGCAGAAATGGTTAATCTTTGCTGAACCAGACTTATGAGAACAGTGAACTGTCATTGTGGATTCTGAATGTTTTGTGTGTTTTGAATACTTCATTGAATTTATGGCGAAATGCGCCACACGTGATATTTTGTACCGCATTGACGTGACCAGACGATCAAAACAGCCCATCCAGCTTTACTCCTTTGTTAGCTACATGCGCATGCCGGAGTTGCATTAGGAATTGAATTATGGAGAAGCTGTAACCTCAAATAGGAATTCATTATGACCAAAAACTTTCCTTAGACATTTGTATTTGTCTTGGATCTGATGAGTTACCCCCTCCATGTGCCTCCTGGGTGATGAGCTGCCTGTGTGGCTCCCTCTTGTGGTGGAGCTTGTTTACAGCAGGTAACCCGTCATGCTGACATTATTTTCTTTTGCTGCAGCGATGAGATCCGATGCTTCGTGTTTAATAAAAGGGAAGTTCTACTTCAGGTGGATCCCCGGCTCCTGCTTTGTGTTTAGTTCAGGTTCTCACACTTTACCGGCTTATCTTGATGTGCATTTTTTTTTTTTTTTTTTGGTTTAGTTTTCAGCTGGACTCCGTTTTCTTCCTCTAACACACATTGCAGCATTTCCCATTGTCCACCAATACAATAGATTTCATCTGGAATGCTGCGCAGCGCATGCTACGAATGGCCCTGAGGCCGGGTTCACACTTTTCTGCATGGCAATCCATCGTCATCACATCTGCCTTTCAGTAAAAGTTTGAACCCCGGCCAGGGCACTATCTGCATGGAGTTTGCATCTTCTCCCCGTGTCTGTGTGGGTTTCCTCCCACAAGGACATGCTGGGGGGGTAATTGTCCCCAATCTGTGTATGAATGTGAGATAGGAACCGTAGATTGTAAGCTCCTGAGGTCAGGGACTGATGTGAATGTATGTAAAGCGCTGTGTAAATTCCTGTACTAGATAAAAGGGGCGTGAAATAACGTAAATGCAACGCTCTGAAAAAGTGTGAATCCAGCCATAAAGTCTTTATCGGGGAGGAGAGTGACTGCTGGAAAACAGAGCTGTACCAGGGTGTCATGGGCCCATTACCGGGGTGTCATGAGCCCGTTACCGGGGTGTCATGGGCCCATTACCGGGGTGTCATGAGCCCGTTACCGGGGTGTCATGGGCCCGGTGGCGGGGTGTCATGGGCCCGGTGGCGGGGTGTCATGGGCCCGTTACCGGGGTGTCATGGGCCCGTTACCGGGGTGTCATGGGCCTGGTGGCGGGGTGTCATGGGCCCGGTGGCGGGGTATCATCCCCTCAGTACTCGGCATAGCAGCCGAACATTTAGACAATTCAGTCCCCGTTCCCAGCGGTTGGCACCCACATGTAGCCTGCCAGCTGCCTGCACAGCAGAGAATGAAGAGTCGTGAGCGATGATTCATATGGTGGGCAGAAATGTTTTCAATGTTGACGTTCACGGATCGCCATCACCTGCGTTGTTCTCACATTTGTGTGGAAATTAATAGGATAATAGGCGAGTGCTATCTTCCATAAATGACGGGTTCCCTTTATTTCCACCATGAAGCAAAGCAGAATCCAGTTGCAGCTTTCTGGCCATCATTGTGATCGCTGACATCACACCTGGACACACCCAGGAGACGGCGAGCCAATCGCTGACATCACACCTGGACACACCCAGGAGACGGCGAGCCAATCGCTGACATCACACCTGGACACACCCAGGAGACGGCGAGCCAATCGCTGACATCACACCTGGACACACCCGGGAGACGGTGAGCCAATCGCTGACATCACACCTGGACACACCCGGGAGACGGCGAGCCAATCGCTGACATCACACCCGGGAGACGGCGAGCCAATCGCTGACATCACACCCGGGAGACGGCGAGCCAATCGCTGACTTAGAATAGCGGGGTCATTTCATGGGGAAGGAACATGTCGCTGTGTCAGTCAGTGTTACACTTTTTTTTTTTTTAGATCCTTTGCAGTGATTTTCGGGGTTCCGGGGTGCAGCTGTATGAGAGACGCTGCATAGAAATCAGTTGCTGGCCTTTTATCTCCCGCTGATGTTCAGCTCGCTGTGCCTATTGGTTGCGGGGTGCTGGTGGGGGGCGGGGCAGAGCACCTACTTTCAGGCCATGGTTGACGAGCGTTTATTCTCACATGAAGGAGTCAATCACAGATAGTCTGGGTCACATTTAGCGCATTGATCATGATCTGAGCCGATCGTAGAATGATTTGTGCCGCTCAAGCTGTGAATCGTGTTTTTTTTTAGACCGGGTCCACAATGATGCAGTTTGTATTTGATCCGTTTCTGCGGTGCTTTTTGCAATGTGTTTTCTATGCGTTTTTTAATGCATTTTTATGCATTTTATTTTATATATTGTAAGGGGAGATGTTTTTTTGTTAGGCAGATTAAAAATGCACTACAAGCGTTTCCACTGAATGTCTATTGAACCAAAAACACACCATGTTGCATTTTAAGAAAATTCCTTGACCCTTTCCAAAAACGCAGCAGTGACCGTGTCCCATAGGAAACCATGTGAAATGGACTGTAGAGCGTTTCTGATATGAACCGAGCCTTATTGATGGACTGTGGAAAGGGTTAGATCCTCTGTGTTGGCCCATTCATACTTTAATGGATTGCGGTGAGATATCATGCGTTATGGCATTTGTTAATGTGTTGTGTTAAGGCAGCCTGTTCATTATAAACGCATAATAATCAACACAGCACAACACAAAACCAATGTCTGCGACTCTGAACAACGCAGGTTGTAGGGTGTCGGGGGTGGGAGCGGTCCTTAGTACCGCAATGCTCGGTATGCACGCTGGGCTGTGCGTTGTAGGGTGTCGGGGGTGGGGCTGTGCGTTGTAGGGTGTCGGGGGTGGGAGCGGTCCTTAGTACCGCAATGCTCGGTATGCACGCTGGGCTGTGCGTTGTAGGGTGTCGGGGGTGGGAGCGGTCCTTAGTATTAGTGCGCGGTATGCACGCTGGGCTGTGTGTTGTAGGGTGTCGGGGGGTGGGAGCGGTCCTTAGTATTACAATGCTCGGTATGCACGCTGGGCTGTGCGTTGTAGGGTGTCGGGGGTGGGAGCGGTCCTTAGTATTAGTGCGCGGTATGCACGCTGGGCTGTGCGTTGTAGGGTGTCGGGGGTGGGAGCGGTCCTTAGTATTAGTGCGCGGTATGCACGCTGGGCTGTGTGTTGTAGGGTGTCGGGGGTGGGAGCGGTCCTTAGTATTACAATGCTCGGTATGCACGCTGGGCTGTGCGTTGTAGGGTGTCGGGGGTGGGAGCGGTCCTTAGTATTAGTGCGCGGTATGCACGCTGGGCTGTGCTTTGTAGGGTGTCGGGGGTAGGAGCGGTCCTTAGTATTAGTGCGCGGTATGCACGCTGGGCTGTGCTTTGTAGGGTGTCGGGGGTGGGAGCGGTCCTTAGTATTACAATGCGCGGTATGCACGCTGGGCTGTGCGTTGTAGGGTGTCGGGGGTGGGAGCGGTCCTTAGTATTAGTGCGCGGTGTGCACGCTGGGCTGTGCGTTGTAGGGTGTCGGGGGTGGGAGCGGTCCTTAGTATTAGTGCGCGGTGTGCACGCTGGGCTGTGCGTTGTAGGGTGTCGGGGGTGGGAGCGGTCCTTAGTATTACAATGCTCGGTATGCACGCTGGGCTGTGCTTTGTAGGGTGTCGGGGGTGGGAGCGGTCCTTAGTATTACAATGCGCGGTATGCACGCTGGGCTGTGCGTTGTAGGGTGTCGGGGGTGGGAGCGGTCCTTAGTATTAGTGCGCGGTATGCACGCTGGGCTGTGCGTTGTAGGGTGTCGGGGGTGGGAGCGGTCCTTAGTATTAGTGCGCGGTGTGCACGCTGGGCTGTGCGTTGTAGGGTGTCGGGGGTGGGAGCGGTCCTTAGTATTACAATGCGCGGTATGCACGCTGGGCTGTGCGTTGTAGGGTGTCGGGGGTGGGAGCGGTCCTTAGTATTAGTGCGCGGTGTGCACGCTGGGCTGTGTGTTGTAGGGTGTCGGGGGTGGGAGCGGTCCTTAGTATTACAATGCTCGGTATGCACGCTGGGCTGTGCGTTGTAGGGTGTCGGGGGTGGGAGCGGTCCTTAGTATTAGTGTGCGGTATGCACGCTGGGCTGTGTGTTGTAGGATGTCGGGGGTGGGAGCGGTCCTTAGTATTAGTGCGCGGTATGCACGCTGGGCTGTGCGTTGTAGGGTGTCGGGGGTGGGAGCGGTCCTTAGTATTAGTGTGCGGTATGCACGCTGGGCTGTGCGTTGTAGGGTGTCGGGGGTGGGAGCGGTCCTTAGTATTAGTGTGCGGTATGCACGCTGGGCTGTGTGTTGTAGGGTGTCGGGGGTGGGAGCGGTCCTTAGTATTACAATGTGCGGTATGCACGCTGGGCTGTGCGTTGTAGGGTGTCGGGGGTGGGAGCGGTCCTTAGTACTGCAATGCGCGGTATGCACGCTGGGCTGTGTGTTGTAGGGTGTCGGGGGTGGGAGCGGTCCTTAGTATTAGTGTGCGGTATGCACGCTGGGCTGTGTGTTGTAGGGTGTCGGGGGTGGGAGCGGTCCTTAGTATTACAATGTGCGGTATGCACGCTGGGCTGTGCGTTGTAGGGTGTCGGGGGTGGGAGCGGTCCTTAGTACTGCAATGCGCGGTATGCACGCTGGGCTGTGTGTTGTAGGGTGTCGGGGGTGGGAGCGGTCCTTAGTATTAGTGTGCGGTATGCACGCTGGGCTGTGTGTTGTAGGGTGTCGGGGGTGGGAGCGGTCCTTAGTATTACAATGCGCGGTATGCACGCTGGGCTGTGCGTTGTAGGGTGTCGGGGGTGGGAGCGGTCCTTAGTATTAGTGCGCGGTATGCACGCTGGGCTGTGTGTTGTAGGGTGTCGGGGGTGGGAGCGGTCCTTAGTATTACAATGCTCGGTATGCACGCTGGGCTGTGCGTTGTAGGGTGTCGGGGGTGGGAGCGGTCCTTAGTATTAGTGCGCGGTATGCACGCTGGGCTGTGCTTTGTAGGGTGTCGGGGGTAGGAGCGGTCCTTAGTATTAGTGCGCGGTATGCACGCTGGGCTGTGCTTTGTAGGGTGTCGGGGGTGGGAGCGGTCCTTAGTATTACAATGCGCGGTATGCACGCTGGGCTGTGCGTTGTAGGGTGTCGGGGGTGGGAGCGGTCCTTAGTATTAGTGCGCGGTGTGCACGCTGGGCTGTGCGTTGTAGGGTGTCGGGGGTGGGAGCGGTCCTTAGTATTAGTGCGCGGTGTGCACGCTGGGCTGTGCGTTGTAGGGTGTTGGGGGTGGGAGCGGTCCTTAGTATTACAATGCTCGGTATGCACGCTGGGCTGTGTGTTGTAGGGTGTCGGGGGTGGGAGCGGTCCTTAGTATTACAATGCTCGGTATGCACGCTGGGCTGTGCTTTGTAGGGTGTCGGGGGTGGGAGCGGTCCTTAGTATTACAATGCGCGGTATGCACGCTGGGCTGTGCGTTGTAGGGTGTCGGGGGTGGGAGCGGTCCTTAGTATTAGTGCGCGGTATGCACGCTGGGCTGTGCGTTGTAGGGTGTCGGGGGTGGGAGCGGTCCTTAGTATTAGTGCGCGGTGTGCACGCTGGGCTGTGCGTTGTAGGGTGTCGGGGGTGGGAGCGGTCCTTAGTATTAGTGTGCGGTATGCACGCTGGGCTGTGTGTTGTAGGGTGTCGGGGGTGGGAGCGGTCCTTAGTACTGCAATGCTCGGTATGCACGCTGGGCTGTGCGTTGTAGGGTGTCGGGGGTGGGAGCGGTCCTTGGTACCGCAATGCTCGGTATGCACGCTGGGCTGTGCGTTGTAGGGTGTCGGGGGTGGGGCTGTGCGTTGTAGGGTGTCGGGGGATGGGAGCGGTCCTTAGTACCGCAATGCTCAGTATGCACGCTGGGCTGTGCGTTGTACTCTGCTGTACAGTGTGTGGGGGTGTCATTGACAATGAATGGCAGCGCATTGTCACAACGCACATGTGTGAATGGGCTGACCTTATTGGGAGATTTTTCAATACTTCCTGTCCCGGTGTCACTTATCACAAGCTTACATAGAGAGCAGGACAGGAAGTGAGGGGAAATCTTCCTGATGAGGACACAACAGAGGTTCTAACCCGGGTCAGCAATCTCGGCACGCCATTTGTTGTGGCACTACAAGTCCCAGGAGCCATTCTAAGGTGGAGAGCCACAGGCGTGACTCCCAGAGGCATGATGGGAATTGTAGTTTCACCACAGCTGGAGTGCCAAATCCCCCCTCCCCCAACCAAATGTAAAGAAGTTTTTGGAGTGGAGTTGTTTATGGAGATGAGAAGTCTGATGAGAGAATGCAGATTGTTGGGGGAGGGGAGGGGGTGTGAGAAGGTGACGTCGCTGTAACGTGACGCGCTGCTTCCATGGAACGGATAGGCTGCCGGGTGCGGCACACAATGACAGGTACACTTTGCTGTAGTAAAGAACTTTATTTATAAGCTGAAGGAAAATGTTTATTAAACTGAAATATCTTTCTTATTAAATAAATTGCAAATTTTATTTTCTATGAATAAAGTGATATTCTGGTCTGTTTTCATCTATTGCGATTATTGCGGCTTGCCCGCCGATTTTACTACGGAAGTGATATCACAGCTGTCCTCGGGGGTGGGGCTGCATTCGTGTTGTTGTTTTTTTTTTCGCTTTAATTTTAGCTGGTGATCCTGCCAGTAATGAGTTTAAAGCCGGCAAACCTTCCCTGTACTGTGTCTATGGATTGGATGTATATTATTATTATTATTATTATTATTATTATGATTATTATTAAGGATTTATATTATTACTATTATACAGGATTTATATGGCGCCAACAGTTTTCGCAGCGCTTTACAACTTGAGTGCAGACAGTACACTTACAATACAGGAGGAATCAGAGGACCCTGATCCTCAGAGCTTACAATCTAGAAGGGAGGATCAAGTGAACAAAAGGTAATAACTGGGGGGGGATCAGATGGCGAGTATGGGAGGAGGTGATGAGGGATATAGAGAGCAGGAGGTCTTGAGAGGAAGGAAGAGAACGAGTAGGTTGGTATTTAGGGAAGAGGTCAGTGATGTAGGTGGGGGTGAGTTGTGGACGGCTTGGTAAGTAATTGTTAGTATTTTGAATTTAATCCGTTGGGTGAGCGGAAGCCAGTGGAGGGATTGACAGAGCGGGGTGGAGGACACAGAGCGATTGGTAAGGTGGATGAGTCTGGCAGCAGCATTTATGATGGGTTAAAGGGGGGAGGAGCCTATGTAGAGGTAAGCCAATAAGAAGGGAGTTGCAGTAGTCGAGGCGAGAGATGACCAGCGAGTGAATTAAGAGCTTTGTTGTGTCAATGGTTAGAAAGGGGCGTATTTTGGAGATGTTGCGGAGGTTTAGGCGGGAAGATTTGGACAGTGATTGGACGTGTTGCTTCAAGGAGAGTTCAGAGTCCAGGACGATACCTAGAACCTTGGCATGTGGGGGATGGGCTTATGGTTGTGCCATCGATCAGGGGAAGAGGCATATGGGGGAGGAAAAATGATAAGTTCGGTTTTGGATAGATTGAGTTTGAGGAAGTGGTGAGCCATCCAGACTGATATATCTGATAGTAAATTAGTGATACGTGAGGAGACAGAGGGGTTGAGCTGAGGGGTAGAGAAATAGATTTGGGTGTCCTCAGCTTAGAGGTGGTATTGGAAGCCATGGGAGGCCATCAGCTGACCCAGGGAGGCGGTGTAGATTGAAAATAGGAGAGGTCCAAGAACAGAACCTTGGGGTCCCCTGACAGAAAGGAAGAGGAGAGGTGGAAGTAGAATTTTGCTAGCATTACACTAAAGGTGCGGTTGGATAAGTAGGAAGAGAAGCAGCGAAGTGTACAGTCACGGAGACCAAAGGCGTGGAGTTTTTTGAGGAGGAGGGGGTGGTCAACCGTATCAAAGGCAGCAGAAAGGTCCAGGAGGAAGAGGACAGAATAGTGTCCATTGGTTTTGGGTCCAGGAGTAGGAGGACAGAATAGAGTCCATTGGTTTTGGGTCCAGGAGTAGGAGGACAGAATAGAGTCCATTGGTTTTGGGTCCAGGAGTAGGAGGACAGAATAGAGTCGATTTGGTTTTGACCGTTTGTAGATCGTTTGTTAGTTTTAGGAGAGCAGTTTCTGTAGAGTGTTGAGGACTAAATCCAGACTGAAGGGGATCAAGAAGGCCATTATCAGCGAGGTGGATGCTCAGTCGGTTGTAGACTAGATGTTCAAGGAGTTTGGATAAAAAGGGGAGCAAGGAGATGTGGCGTAGGTTGTTAAGATTGGATGGGTCCAGAGAGGGCTTTTTAAGTATGGAGCTGACCAGTGCGTGTTTTAGAGAGTTGGGAAAGATGCCAGAAGAGAGGGAGAGATTTGGATTAGAGAGTGTAGAATAGAGCTAAAGGGTGACCGTAGAGTTTACGAGGGAACAGAATCCAGAGGGCAGGTGGTAAGATGGACATTGGCAAGTAATTTTTTTTTTAATCATTTAGTAACATTTGTTCTCATCTCTCCCTTCCCAACGCCTGACTCTAGGTGTTTGAAAATCTTAGTAACCTGTCCATCACCAACTGCGGTGGGGCAAGACTAGGACTATCTAACCAAGGCTGCCAGATAAGGTCAAACTTTACGGCCGTGTTTCTGTAGGTAGGCCAGTTGTTCTCTGAGAAAGAGGGAGGTAAGATATCCATTGTGGCCGCCATCCAGTATCTAGCAATACGTTTCCTAGCCAGGCACAATAGTCTAGTGATCATAAGATACATTCCCCTCGGGGTACATTTCCTCGTCTGTAGTGGTGGAGTTGAAAGAGGGAAGTAATGATTGTGCCTGTGGGCATGAGGTGTAAAGCGTGGAGGACATCTGAACAGTAGAGATCTCCTCGCAAATTGTATCAATCTTCTGTTTGAAGTGATTGGCGATCTCTTGGGCAGTGAGTGGAGGCCATATATAATCAATACTTTCTCCTATCTGTGTCTGTGGATTGGATCAGAACCTCTTCCTATCTGTGTCTGTGGATTGGATCAGAACCTCTTCCTATCTGTGTCTGTGGATTGGATCGGAGCCTCTTCCTATCTGTGTCTGTGGATTGGATCGGAGCCTCTTCCTTATCTGTGTCTGTGGATTGGATCGGAGCCTCTTCCTATCTGTGTCTGTGGATTGGATCGGAGCCTCTTCCTATCTGTGTCTGTGGATTGGATCGGAGCCTCTTCCTATCTGTGTCTGTGGATTGGATCGGAGCCTCTTCCTATCTGTGTCTGTGGATTGGATCGGAGCCTCTTCTGTGTCTGGTTCCGCTGGCCAATGTTTCATTTATAATAAGGGCCGTGCTGCGCCTTTTCTATATTGCACCAAAAAATTATATAAAATAATCATTATTAATCCCACGTGCTGGAAAATCTTTAATCCCACCTTGGATTGGACATGTCCCGCTCTTCCCATCTAGTGGTGGGCTTAGACCCCCAAACTCTTTTTCCACCCCAATTTGCTCTTTTTTTCCCCCCTTCCTGTGGCTCATGAGAGGTGGGAATGACACATTCACTGTGCACTGGAGTAAAAGAAGGTGGAGAGGAGAATGGAAGAGGCTGAAGATCACCTCTAGATGGGAAGTGCCAACCCCCCTCTTTTCTTGTCTCTTGTAGTTCAGAGGTCACCCAGGTGGGGCTAATACTGCACGGACAGCACTGAATTTCTGACAGGATCAACAGGTATTTTTGGAAATATTAAACATTTAGCAAAACACATTGAATGGAATATTTACAAGTGAAGAAATAAGAGAAATGTGTTTTATGGTAAATAAGCCTGAAGGGGGAAATTTAGGCAATTTTTACATGCAGGGCCAGCTTGGAGCGATGGCAGTGCCTTCCCTGTAGGGAGGGTCCCTGTGCCTTCCCTGCGTGGGGGGGCCCTGTGCTTTCCCTGTGGGGGTGTCCCTGTGCTTTCCCTGTGGGGGGGTCCCCTGTGCCTTCCCTGTAGGGGGGGGTGTCCCTGTGCCTTCCCTGTAGGGGGGGTGTCCCTGTGCCTTCCCTGCAGGGGGGGTGTCCCTGCGGGGGAGGGGGTGTCCCTGTGCCTTCCCTGCGGGGGGGGGTCCCTGTGCCATTCCTGCGGGGGAGGGGGTGTCCCTGTGCCTTCCCTGCGGGGGGGGGGGGTCCCTGTGCCATTCCTGCGGGGGAGGGGGTGTCCCTGTGCCTTCCCTGCGGGGGAGGGGGTGTCCCTGTGCTTTCCCTGCAGGGGGGGGGGGGTCCCTGTGCCTTCCCTGCGGGGGAGGGGGTGTCCCTGTGCTTTCCCTGCGGGTGGGGGGGGGGTCCCTGTGCCTTCCCTGCGGGGGAGGGGGTGTCCCTGTGCCTTCCCTGCGGGGGGAGGGGGGGGTCCCTTTCGCTGTACCTGTGGGATATGGAGATCTCTGTAGTAAATCCCATTACTACATTGAAGTGTACTAGCTTCTGAGTCCTGTGCTGAACGGCTGCCCTGCTGCATTGGAAACACAGGGGGCGCTCTCTTGGCACAGGATCAATAAATGGAGAACGTTTTCGGATTGGACCAATCAGGGGCGAGTCTGCGGATGTGTCATGTGATCTCACTGCCCGTCCTCATGTATATTTTTTGCTTTTTAAGCAGTTTCTGTGCTTTCTTATGTGAATGTTTAGTTCCGCCCCCCTCTGCGTCAGCCAATCATGAGCTTGTTATGTTTTCTGTTTGATAGCAATAAGCAATCTCCACCTCCTCCAATCAGAAAACATTTTCCATTCTGTCTTAGGCCTCATACACACGAGACGCTGTTAAACGCGCGTTCAGAGGCAGGTGGACACTTTTTTCAGCTGCCTCTGAACTCATTCAATGTTATCCTATGTGTCCATCTACACAGTCTCGGTTTTTGACATTTTTAGGCAGTTGCGTTTAACCTCGTTTTTCCAGAAGCAAAAAAAATGGGTTCAGACACAAAAGTTTTTCACGTTTCAGATGCCAAACGCGGCTAAACGCTGGTACCGCGTTTTGCGTTTATAAGTGTTTTTAAAGGAACCCGATTTTTTAGACCAGAAAACACAGAAATATGGTAAACTGCAGCAGAGAATGACATTTTGCGACCCGAATTTGGGGCCCCATATCTCGGGGTCACTTGGAGCTAGGAACCCCAAATTTGGTGTGCAAACACAGTGTAACTAGCACTACAACATATCCAAAGTTGGGGTTCCTAGCACCAAGTGGTCCTGAGATACGGGCCCCAAAGTCAGATTGCAAAATGTCATTCTCTGCTCTGCAATATGTTCAGTAATACGATATGGGATCCATTTCCCCAAAAAAAAAAAATACAGAAAGAGTGACGAATGCAAGTGTACAAAATATATATATGAGGGAGAGGGAGAGGGAGAGAGGGGGGGGGGAGAGAGAGGGAGGGAGGGAGGGAGGGAGGGAGGGGGAGAGAGAGAGAGGGGGGGAGAGAGGGAGAGGGAGAGGGAGAGGGAGAGGGAGGGAGAGGGAGAGAGAGAGAGAGAGAGAGAGAGAGAGAGAGAGAGAGAGAGAGAGAGAGAGAGAGAGATCTGCTGTGGCTCACTCTGATCAAAATGGCAGAAATAGTTCAAATTTGCTGTCTGAGCTGGGGGGAGGGTCTTTCTGAGCTGGGGGGAGGGTCTTTCTGAGCTGGGGGGAGGGTCTTTCTGAGCTGGGGGGAGGGTCTTTGTTATCTTAACTAAACGCTTCTAGACACAAACGCGGCAAAACGGGCGTTTCTAAATGCCGGCTTCAGCTTTTTAAAACGTGTTCAGCAGAGTTTGCACCGGCGTCTCGTGTGAGCGGGCAGAGAGAGCGCCCCCCTGTGTTCTGCCTGGACCCGGAGGTCAGCAGCAGTCAGTGTAATGGTGCCGCAGACCGGGGATTACAGCTTCCAGAGAGACCCTCCAGGTATGGCACTGACACTTTACAATACAGGAGAAATCAGAGGGTCCTGATCCTGAGAGCTTACAATCTAAAGCTAGCCATACACCATACAATTTTCTTTCGATTTACCTTCAGCTCTGTAGTAGACGGTCGGCCTGATTGGATACATATGGAAAGTGTTTAGGGCTGACCTCATATTATACAGTTTTGGTAAATCTAAAGGAAAATTGTACAAGATAATTGTATAATGTATGAACGGCTGGCCTAAAAGATACGTTACAATATCTAACTTTCCTAGGCGCACCCCACAGGGAGATTTAGGCTCACCATACATTATACAATCATCTTGTACAATTTTCCTTTAGATTTACCAAAACTGTATAATATGAGGTCAGCCCTAAACACTTTCCATTTGTATCCAATCAGGCCGACCGTCTACTACAGAGCTGAAGGTAAATCTAAAGAAAATTGTACAATGTATGGGCGGCCTTACAATCTTTCCTGTCTGGACAGACGGTGATTGAAAGTCTTAGTGGGAGTTTTGTGGTTATTATTTGGAGGGCAGATTTCCGGTCCCACAACGAGGAGTGAGAGGAAATCTCGTCCCCCGAAGGGCCGTCCTCCCGAGAACCGTTCACATTCTCTATATTATTGGGGTTCCTGGGGGGGGGGGGGGGTGATGAGGTCACTCGCGGTGCTCAGGGAGCCCCTCCCACCAGGGAGGTGAGGAGGGGGAGGGGGAGCGCTCAGAAGAAGAAATCTGCACCCCCTCCGTCTTGCAGAGACGTTTTTCTCTATTGATCGATTCTTATAAATATTTCTGATCACTTTTTTTGTTCCGGTGACAACAATACTGAGATAAAGAGGTGAATCCACCCCATGGGGACATAAATAAAAACTGTACGGGGTTCTAACCCAGTCAAAGGTACAGAAATGCCAGACCTCCTCATTGAGAGACTCGGGGTTCATTCACCCCACTGATTAGAGCCGCACCCCAACCAGAGCAGGGAGTGTCTGCAGCGAGAGCCAATCAATGACAGGCTCCCCCTCCCCCTGTTATGGATTGGACAGGAAGTTGGAATTTTCTTTGTCATGAAACATTCGTTGGATGATTTGTACAGAACCCCCAACATTGGAGGTGGAGAGCGGCCCCCCAAATCACTCGTCTCCAGACAAACGTCAGAGCCGCCCAACCCCCCAGGGGTCACCATAGAGGTCTCCGCCCAGGAGGAGAGAGGGACCCAACGAGGGAGGAGAGAGGGACCCAACGAGGGAGGAGAGAGGGACCCCACGAGGGAGGAGAGAGGGACCCCACGAGGGAGGAGAGAGGGACCCAACGAGGGAGGAGAGAGGGACCCCACGAGGGAGGAGAGAGGGAGAGGGACAAGGGACCCAACGAGGGAGGAGAGGGACCCCACGAGGAAGAAGAGAGGGACCCCACGAGGGAGGAGAGAGGGACAAGGGACCCAACGAGGGAGGAGAGAGGGACCCAACGAGGGAAGAGAGGGACCCAACGAGGGAGGAGAGAGGGAGAGGGACAAGGGACCCAATGAGGGAGGAGAGGGACCCCACGAGGAAGAAGAGGGGGACCCCACGAGGAAGAAGAGAGGGACCCCACGAGGGAGGAGAGAGGGACCCCATGGAGAAGAAGAGAGGGACCCAACGAGGGAGGAGAGAGGGAGAGGGACAAGGGACCCAACGAGGGAGGAGAGAGGGACCCAACGAGGGAGGAGAGGGACCCCACGAGGAAGAAGAGAGGGACCCAACGAGGGAGGAGAGAGAGAGGGACAGGGGACCCAATGAGAGAGGGAGAGGGACAGGGGACCCAATGAGGGAGGAGAGAGGGACCCGATGAGGGACCCAACGAGGGAGGAGAGCGGGACAGGGGGCCCAAAGAGGGAAGGGGGGGACCCAACGAGGGAGGAGAGAGGGAGAGGGACAGGAGACCCAATGAGGGAGGGAGAGGGACAGGGGACCCAATGAGGGAGGAGAGGGACCCAACGAGCGAGGAGAGCGGGACAGGGTTGCCCAATGAGGGAGGAGAGGGACAGGGGGCCCAAAGAGGGAAGGGGGGGACCCAACGAGGGAGGAGAGAGGGACCCAACGAGGGAGGAAAGAGGGACCCAACGAGGTAGGAGAGGGGGACCCAGCGAGGTAGGAGAGAGGGACAGGGGGCCCGAAGAGGGGGACCCCACGAGGGAGGGAAGGGGGGGACCCAACGAGGGAGAAGAGGGGGGCCCAACGAGGGAGAAGAGGGGGGCCCAACGAGGGAGGAGAGGGGGGCCCAACGAGGGAGGAGAAGGGGACCCCACGAGGGAGCAGAGGGACAGGGGACCCAACGAGGGAGCAGAGGGGGACCCAACGAGGGAGGAGAGGGACAGGGGGCCCAAAGAGGGAGAAGAGGGGGACAGGGGGCTCTAATGGGGGATAATGACGGAGAAGAGAGGGACCTTATGAGGGATAATGAAGGGGGACAGGGGTCCCTAATGAGGGATAATGAAGGAGGAGAGGGGGACCCAAATGAGGGATAATGAAGGAGGAGAGGGGGACCCAAATGAGGGATAATGAAGGAGGAGAGGGGCAGGGGCGCTAATGAGGGATATGAAGGGGGAGGGACAGGGGGCCCTAATGAGCAATAATGAAGGAGGAGAGGGGGGCAGGGGGTCCTAATGAGGGACAATGAAGGAGGAGAGGGGGATGGGGGTTCCCAATGAGGGACAATGAAGGAGGAGAGGGGGTGGGGGTCCCCAATGAAGGTGAGGAGAGGGGGACAGGGTCCCCAATGAGGGACAATGAAGGAGGAGAGGGGGTCCGCAATGAAGGTGAGGAGAGGGGGATGGAGGCCCCAATGAGAGATAATGAAGGAGGAGAGGGGGATGGGGGGGCCCCAATGAGGGCCAATGAAGGAGGAGAGGGGGATGGGGTCCCCAATGAGGGACAATGAAGGAGGAGAGGGGGTGGGGGATGGGGTCCCCAATGAGGGACAATGAAGGTGAGGAGAGGGGAATGGGGGTCCCCAATGAGGGACAATGAAGGAGGAGAGGGGGGTGGGGGGCCTATGAGGGACAATGAAGGAGGGGGGTGGGGGTCCCCAATGAGGGATAATGAAGGAGGAGAGGGGGATGGGGGCTCCAATGAGGGACAATGAAGGAGGAGAGGGGGTCCCCAATGAAGGTGAGGAGAGGGGGACAGGGTCCCCAATGAGGGACAATGAAGGAGGATAGGGGGATAGAGGCCCCAATGAGAGATAATGAAGGAGGAGAGGGGGATGGGGGTCCCCAATGAGGGACAATGAAGGAGGAGTGGGGGGCCCCAATGAGGGACAATGAAGGAGAAGAGGGAGATGGGGGCCCCAATGAAGGAGGAGAGGGGGATGGGGTCCCCAATGAGGGACAATGAAGGAGGAGAGGGGGATGGGGGGGCCCAATGAGGGACAATGAAGGAGGAGAGGGGGATGGGGTCCCCAATGAGGGACAATGAAGGAGGAGAGGGGGATGGGGTCCCCAATGAGGGACAATGAAGGAGGAGAGGGGGTGGGGGATGGGGTCCCCAATGAGGGACAATGAAGGTGAGGAGAGGGGAATGGGGGTCCCCAATGAGGGACAATGAAGGAGGAGAGGGGGGTGGGGGTCCCCAATGAAGGAGGAGAGGGGGATGGGGGTCCCCAATGGAGGAGGAGAGGTGGGTGGGAGGACAATGAAGGAGGAGAGGGGGATGGGGGTCCCCAATGAAGGAGGAGAGGGGGATGGGAGGACAATGAAGGAGGAGAGGGGGATGGGGGTCCCCAATGAAGGAGGAGAGGGGGATGGGGGGGCCCAATGAGGGACAATGAAGGAGGAGAGGGGGATGGGGTCCCCAATGAGGGACAATGAAGGAGGAGAGGGGGATGGGGTCCCCAATGAGGGACAATGAAGGAGGAGAGGGGGTGGGGGATGGGGTCCCCAATGAGGGACAATGAAGGTGAGGAGAGGGGAATGGGGGTCCCCAATGAGGGACAATGAAGGAGGAGAGGGGGGTGGGGGTCCCCAATGAAGGAGGAGAGGGGGATGGGGGTCCCCAATGGAGGAGGAGAGGTGGGTGGGAGGACAATGAAGGAGGAGAGGGGGATGGGGGTCCCCAATGAAGGAGGAGAGGGGGATGGGAGGACAATGAAGGAGGAGAGGGGGATGGGGGTCCCCAATGAAGGAGGAGAGGGGGATGGGGGTCCCCAATGGAGGAGGAGAGGGGGGTGGGAGGACAATGAAGGAGGAGAGGGGGATGGGGGTCCCCAATGAAGGTGAGGGGGGATGGGGGTCCCCAATGGAGGAGGAGAGGGGGATGGGGGTCCCCAGTGAAGGAGGAGAGGGGGATGGGGGTCCCCAATGAAGGAGGAGAGGGGGATGGGGGTCCCCTATGAAGGACAATAAAGGAGGAGAGGGGGTCCCCAATGGAGGAGGAGAGGGGGATGGGGGTCCCCAGTGAAGGAGGAGAGGGGGATGGGGTCCCCAATGAAGGAGGAGAGGGGGATGGGGGTCCCCAATGAAGGAGGAGAGGGGGATGGGGGTCCCCAGTGAAGGAGGAGAGGGGGATGGGGGTCCCCAATGAAGGAGGAGAGGGGGATGGGGGTCCCCTATGAAGGACAATAAAGGAGGAGAGGGGGTCCCCAATGGAGGAGGAGAGGGGGATGGGGGTCCCCAGTGAAGGAGGAGAGGGGGATGGGGTCCCCAATGAAGGAGGAGAGGGGGATGGGGGTCCCCAATGAAGGAGGAGAGGGGGATGGGGGTCCCCAATGAAGGAGGAGAGGGGGATGGGGGGGCCAATGAAGGAGGAGAGGGGGATGGGGGTCCCCAATGAAGGAGGAGAGGGGGATGGGGGTCCCCAATGAAGGAGGAGAGGGGGATGGGGGGGCCAATGAAGGAGGAGAGGGGGATGGGGGTCCCCAATGAAGGAGGAGAGGGGGATGGGGGTCCCCAATGGAGGAGGAGAGGGGGATGGGGAGGCTATAGAAAGGACTGTCCCTCTAAGTGAGGAATGTTGGGGGGTCTAGGCTGACATTGTCCATGGATTGTGTTCTACAAATACACAGAGGGGGGAGGGGGGTCATATATGAGAAAATTGGCCCTCATAGAGATATATATCTATATCTATATATCTGGGGATGTGACGTCATACACGGGGAACACATTGCTATGCTGGACTCACTGACGTCATCCCTCCCCACACTGCCTCTTGTGGCGGCTCTCGGGTAGCGCAGCTCGGCCTCAGGCGGCGTCCTTTAGTAGTCATGGTAACCGGTGCGGTCAGCTGACACCTGCATGGTTGAGCTCAATCGTCACTTCCGGTTCCGGTAAAGTGACAGGCCCGGGGCTGGAGGAAGCCTTTTCAGGAGACATCGGGACCGAGAGATGAGATGACAACATCAACCCTGCAGGTGTGGGGGAGGGTGACACCGTACAGAGGGGAGGGGGGTGATATGTATAGTATATACCCCGATCTCAGGATATGGGGGAGGGGGAGATCTGGGCTGCCAAACCCCTCCCCCCCCCAAGACTTTTATCTTTTACTGACAACCTGAGATATGAGAGAAACTCCGAATATAAAGGAGAAAATAATCCATTTATTACCCCGGAGCCTGCAGAGCATCGCACCCGAGATCAGGAGAGCGGTGGATTGGTGGATATATAGCGGTGGATTGGTGGATATATAGCGGTGGATTGGTGGATATATAGCGGTAGATTGGTGGATATAGCGGTAGATTGGTGGATATATAGCGGTAGATTGGTGGATATATAGCGGTAGATTGGTGGATATATAGCGGTAGATTGGTGGATATAGCGGTAGATTGGTGGATATATAGCGGTGGATTGGTGGATATATAGCGGTGGATTGGTGGATATATAGCGGTGGATTGGTGGATATATAGCGGTGGATTGGTGGATATATATTGGTGGATATATAGCGGTGGATTGGTGGATATATAGCGGTGGATTGGTGGATATATAGCGGTGGATTGGTGGATATATAGCGGTGGATTGGTGGATATATAGCGGTGGATTGGTGGATATATAGCGGTGGATTGGTGGATATATAGCGGTAGATTGGTGGATATATAGCGGTGGATTGGTGGATATATATTGGTGGATATATAGCGGTGGATTGGTGGATATATAGCGGTGGATTGGTGGATATATAGCGGTGGATTGGTGGATATATAGCGGTGGATTGGTGGATATATAGCGGTGGATTGGTGGATATATATTGGTGGATATATAGCGGTGGATTGGTGGATATATAGCGGTGGATTGGTGGATATATAGCGGTGGATTGGTGGATATATAGTGGTGGATTGGTGGATATATAGCGGTGGATTGGTGGATATATATTGGTGGATATATAGCGGTGGATTGGTGGATATATAGCGGTGGATTGGTGGATATATAGCGGTGGATTGGTGGATATATAGCGGTGGATTGGTGGATATATATTGGTGGATATATAGCGGTGGATTGGTGGATATATAGCGGTAGATTGGTGGATATATAGCGGTGGATTGGTGGATATATAGCGGTGGATTGGTGGATATATAGCGGTGGATTGGTGGATATATAGCGGTGGATTGGTGGATATATAGCAGTGGATTGGTGGATATATAGCGGTGGATTGGTGGATATATAGCGGTGGATTGGTGGATTGGTGGATATATATTGGTGGATATATAGCGGTGGATTGGTGGATATATAGCGGTGGATTGGTGGATATATAGCGGTGGATTGGTGGATATATAGCGGTGGATTGGTGGATATATAGCGGTGGATTGGTGGATATATAGCGGTGGATTGGTGGATATATAGCGGTGGATTGGTGGATTGGTGGATATATATTGGTGGATATATAGCGGTGGATTGGTGGATATATAGCGGTAGATTGGTGGATATATAGCGGTAGATTGGTGGATATATAGCGGTAGATTGGTGGATATATAGCGGTGAATTGATGGATATAGTGGTGAATTGATGGATATAGTGGTGAATTGATGGATATAGAGGTAGATTGGTGGATTGGTGGATATATATTGGTGGATATAGTGGTGAATTGATGGATATAGAGGTAGATTGGTGGATAGCGGTAGATTCCCACCCACCACCCCAATTCCATTTTTAGAAAAGGCTTTAATTACATGTATTAGGGGTCTTCTGGCTGCTCGATTTGACGCACAGGTCACTTCCTTCTTCCCTTCCTTCCTTAGTCCCTTCTGTCCCTACCTTCTTTCTTCTTTCTTCCTTCCCTTCCTTCCTTCCCTTCCTTCCCTTCCTTCCCTTCCTTCCCTCCCTTCCTTCCCTTCCTTCTTCTCTTCTATTCCTTCTTCCCTTTCTTCTTCCCTTCCCTCCTTTCCTTCTTCCCTTCCTTCTTGCAATCCTTAGTTCCTTCCTTCCTTCCTGGATTTTAATGAGGACCCCCCCAGCTGGACATTCTCTCCTTCCCAGTACTTCCAGGTATGGGGGGGGGTGGCGTGCTTCCTTTCTACACACAAGCGGAGCTGGTGTTTGGCTGCTCAGGTATGGAGTCCTGTCACATGAGCAGGAAGAGCGCCATCACCCTGTGGAAGTTCATGTATTCCATATGCATTGTCCTTGTCTCCGGGAGCCGAAGCATCAGCGTAGGAAAGGTGATCTTGGAGGGAGCCGGTGTTCTGCCGAAAACTCCAACCACGTCACTTCCGGTGGTTCTCCAGTAGCAATAATTGGAGTTTCCGAGAACTTGGCTGTTTTCACAGAACACCGGCAGTGTATGGGCTACGCTACATGATATCATGAGTGGACATTGTTAGTCCGCCCGCTACTAACCAACAACATGGCCGCCCCCAAGGCGGCGACAACTTTTTTCCTCCTTACCCGGTGTTCTGTGAAAATAGCAAACTCTTCGAAATTATTATTACTAATTAATGCAGCCGGAGAGTCACCAAAAGTGACGTGGTTGGAGATTTTGGTGAGTTGGAGTTTTCAGTAGAACACCGGCATGTAGATGAATCTGCCGATTTGCCCGCCTCGGGTAGAGCTCCGCCTCCCTCTAAATGATGTCATTCATCCGTGGGTCCTTTTCTGGCTGGATACGGAGGTGGGCGTGGCGCTCTCTGGGAATTAGGAATACATGTTGGAATATGTCATGTTTTCGGTCTCTGGGATGCTGTTTACATCGTCTCGTATCTTGCGCTCAGGCGATATGAGGTGTAGCCGCTGGAAATATATATATATAATATATAGGCAGCTAATACATATTGGGGGAAATTCACTACAACTGGAGAGTGCAAAATCTGGTGCCGCTCTGCATGGCAGCCAATCAGCTTCCAGGTTTTATTGCAGAAGGTAGAAGCTGATCGGTTGCTATGCAGAGCTGCGCCTGATTTTGCACTCTCCAGTTGTAGTGAATCTCCCCCATTGTGTCTCCAGTATTCTATTATAAGAGGGGACAATGGAAACAAATCATATATTTCTTCCCAAAACATCCAATTTGGGGTAAATATGGAATGGCGTGAACCTCGTGTGCTCATTTCTTTGTGTCTTGTAGAAAGCCATTGATCTGGTGACCAAAGCCACAGAGGAGGACAAGAATAAGAACTATGAGGAGGCTCTGAGGTTATACCAGCATGCTGTGGAGTATTTCCTACACGCCATCAAGTGTAAGTCCTTACTGGGTGAAAAATGTCACCTGCACGCTGTACATGGTGCCAGTATAGGGGGGGGTGCACGCTGTACATGGTGCCAGTATAGGGGGGGGTGCACGCTGTACATGGTGCCAGTATAGGGGGGGGCGCACGCTGTACATGGTGCCAGTATAGGGGGCGCACGGCTGTACATGGTGCCAGTATAGGGGGGGGCGCACGCTG
Source organism: Aquarana catesbeiana (assembly GCF_042186555.1). Classification (NCBI taxonomy): domain Eukaryota; kingdom Metazoa; phylum Chordata; class Amphibia; order Anura; family Ranidae; genus Aquarana; species Aquarana catesbeiana. Next base: position 284,277,678 of record NC_133334.1, on the reverse strand, counting down.
TACATGGTGCCAGTATAGGGGGGCGCACGCTGTACATGGTGCCAGTATAGAGGGCGCACGGCTGTACATGGTGCCAGTATAGGGGGGGGCGCACGCTGTACATGGTGCCAGTATAGGGGGGGGTGCACGGCTGTACATGGTGCCAGTATAGGGGGCGCACGGCTGTACATGGTGCCAGTATAGGGGGGCGCACGCTGTACATGGTGCCAGTATAGGGGGGGCGCACGGCTGTACATGGTGCCAGTATAGGGGGGCACACGCTGTACATGGTGCCAGTATAGGGGGGCACACGCTGTACATGGTGCCAGTATAGGGGGGCACACGCTGTACATGGTGCCAGTATAGGGGGCGCACGGCTGTACATGGTGCCAGTATAGGGGGGCACACGCTGTACATGGTGCCAGTATAGGGGGGCACACGCTGTACATGGTGCCAGTATAGGGGGGCACACGCTGTACATGGTGCCAGTATAGGGGGGCGCACGCTGTACATGGTGCCAGTATAGGGGGGGCACACGCTGTACATGGTGCCAGTATAGGGGGCGCACGGCTGTACATGGTGCCAGTATAGGGGGGGGCGCACGGCTGTACATGGTGCCAGTATAGGGGGGCACACGCTGTACTTGGTGCCAGTATAGGGGGGGGGCGCACGCTGTACATGGTGCCAGTATAGGGGGGCACACGCTGTACATGGTGCCAGTATAGGGGGGCACACGCTGCACATGGTGCCAGTATAGGGGGGGCACACGCTGTACATGGTGCCAGTATAGGGGGGCACACGCTGTACATGGTGCCAGTATAGGGGGGCACACACTGTACATGGTGCCAGTATAGGGGGCGCACGGCTGTACATGGTGCCAGTATAGGGGGGGGGGCGCACGGCTGTACATGGTGCCAGTATAGGGGGGCGCACGGCTGTACTTGGTGCCAGTATAGGGGGGGGGGGGGCGCACGCTGTACATGGTGCCAGTATAGGGGGCGCACGGCTGTACATGGTGCCAGTATAGGGGGGCACACGCTGTACATGGTGCCAGTATAGGGGGGCACACGCTGTACATGGTGCCAGTATAGGGGGGGCACACGCTGTACATGGTGCCAGTATAGGGGGGGCACACGGCTGTACATGGTGCCAGTATAGGGGGGGCGCACGGCTGTACATGGTGCCAGTATAGGGGGGGGGGGGCGCACGGCTGTACATGGTGCCAGTATAGGGGGGGGGGGCGCACGGCTGTACATGGTGCCAGTATAGGGGGGGGCGCACGGCTGTACATGGTGCCAGTATAGGGGGGCGCACGGCTGTACATGGTGCCAGTATAGGGGGCGCACGGCTGTACATGGTGCCAGTATAGGGGGGGGGGGGCGCACGGCTGTACATGGTGCCAGTATAGGGGGGGGGGGCGCACGGCTGTACATGGTGCCAGTATGGGGGGGGGCGCACGGCTGTACATGGTGCCAGTATAGGGGGGGGGGCGCACGGCTGTACATAGTGCCAGTATAGGGGGGGGGGCGCACGGCTGTACATAGTGCCAGTATAGGGGGGGGCGCACGGCTGTACATGGTGCCAATATAGGGGGGGGGGCGCACGGCTGTACATGGTGCCAGTATAGGGGGGGGGGCGCACGGCTGTACATAGTGCCAGTATAGGGGGGGGGCGCACGGCTGTACATGGTGCCAGTATAGGGGGGGGGGGGCGCACGGCTGTACATGGTGCCAGTATAGGGGGGCGCACGGCTGTACATGGTGCCAGTATAGGGGGGGCGCACGGCTGTACATGGTGCCAGTATAGGGGGGGGGGGGCGCACGGCTGTACATGGTGCCAGTATAGGGGGGGTGCACGCTGTACATGGTGCCAGTATAGGGGGGCGCACGGCTGTACATGGTGCCAGTATAGGGGGGGCGCACGGCTGTACATGGTGCCAGTATAGGGGGGGGTGCACGCTGTACATGGTGCCAGTATAGGGGGGCGCACGGCTGTACATGGTGCCAGTATAGGGGGGGGCGCACGGCTGTACATGGTGCCAGTATAGGGGGGCGCACGGCTGTACATGGTGCCAGTATAGGGGGGGGTGCACGCTGTACATGGTGCCAGTATAGGGGGGGCGCACGGCTGTACATGGTGCCAGTATAGGGGGGGGGCGCACGGCTGTACATGGTGCCAGTATAGGGGGGCGCACGGCTGTACATGGTGCCAGTATAGGGGGGGGCGCACGGCTGTACATGGTGCCAGTATAGGGGGGGGCGCACGGCTGTACATGGTGCCAGTATAGGGGGGCGCACGGCTGTACATGGTGCCAGTATAGGGGGGGCGCACGGCTGTACATGGTGCCAGTATAGGGGGGGCGCACGGCTGTACATGGTGCCAGTATAGGGGGGGGCGCACGGCTGTACATGGTGCCAGTATAGGGGGGCGCACGGCTGTACATGGTGCCAGTATAGGGGGGGGGCGCACGGCTGTACATGGTGCCAGTATAGGGGGGGGGCGCCACGGCTGTACATGGTGCCAGTATAGGGGGGGCGCACGGCTGTACATGGTGCCAGTATAGGGGGGGGGGCGCACGGCTGTACATGGTGCCAGTATAGGGGGGCGCACGGCTGTACATGGTGCCAGTATAGGGGGGGGGCGCACGGCTGTACATGGTGCCAGTATAGGGGGGGGGGCGCACGGCTGTACATGGTGCCAGTATAGGGGGGGCGCACGGCTGTACATGGTGCCAGTATAGGGGGGGGGGCGCACGGCTGTACATGGTGCCAGTATAGGGGGGGCGCACAGCTGTACATGGTGCCAGTATAGGGGGGGGGTGCACGCTGTACATGGTGCCAGTATAGGGGGGGCGCACGGCTGTACATGGTGCCAGTATAGGGGGGGGGCGCACGGCTGTACATGGTGCCAGTATAGGGGGGGCGCACGGCTGTACATGGTGCCAGTATAGGGGGGGGCGCACGGCTGTACATGGTGCCAGTATAGGGGGGCGCACGGCTGTACATGGTGCCAGTATAGGGGGGGGGCGCAGGGGCGCACGGCTGTACATGGTGCCAGTATAGGGGGGCGCACGGCTGTACATGGTGCCAGTATAGGGGGGGGGGGCGCACGGCTGTACATGGTGCCAGTATAGGGGGGCGCACGGCTGTACATGGTGCCAGTATAGGGGGGGGGCGCACGGCTGTACATGGTGCCAGTATAGGGGGGCGCACGGCTGTACATGGTGCCAGTATAGGGGGGGGGCGCACGGCTGTACATGGTGCCAGTATAGGGGGGGGGGGCGCACGGCTGTACATGGTGCCAGTATAGGGGGGGGGGCGCACGGCTGTACATGGTGCCAGTATAGGGGGGCGCACGGCTGTACATGGTGCCAGTATAGGGGGGCACACGCTGTACATGGTGCCAGTATAGGGGGGGGGCGCACGGCTGTACATGGTGCCAGTATAGGGGGGCGCAGGGACTGCACGGAATAGTGGAGGAGGAGGAGGGAGCGCCGGCCTACGGTAGGAATAGTGCAGAATTCCTGGTGAAGAGAGTCAGGTACAAACTCACCGCCCACTTTATTGGGTCCTCCTTGCTAGTAGCGGGTTGGACCCCCTTTGGCCTCCATTCCTGGTGGCGGAGATACAACAAGGTGTTGGAAACGTTCCTCAGAGATTTTGCTCCATAGTGACATAATAACATCACACAGTGGCTGCAGATCCATGATCCAATCTCCCGTTCCACCACATCCCAAAGGTGCTCTGTTGGATGAGATGTGGTGAGTGTGGAGACCATTGGAGGACAGAGACCTCATTGTCCAGTGGTGAGATGATTGGAGCTTTGTGACATGGTGCAAAATCCTGCTGGAAGGAGCCATCAGAAGATGGGGGACACTCCATCCCCCACACCATTACACCTCCACCACCAGCCTGAACCGGTGATATCCCATCCCCCACACCATTACACCTCCACCACCAGCCTGAACCGGTGATATCCCATCCCCCACACCATTACACCCCCACCACCAGCCTGAACCGGTGATACCCCATCCCCCACACCATTACACCCCCCACCAACAGCCTGAACCGGTAATATCCCATCCCCCACACCATTACACCCCCACCACCAGCCTGAACCGGTGATATCCCATCCCCCGCACCATTACACCTCCACCACCAGCCTGAACCGGTGATATCCCATCCCCCGCACCATTACACCCCCACTACCAGCCTGAACCGGTGATATCCCATCCCCCACACCATTACACCTCCACCACCAGCCTGAACCGGTGATATCCCATCCCCCGCACCATTACACCCCCACTACCAGCCTGAACCGGTGATATCCCATCCCCCACACCATTACACCCCCACCACCAGCCTGAACCGGTGATACCCCATCCCCCACACCATTACACCCCCACCACCAGCCTGAACCGGTGATATCCCATCCCCCACACCATTACACCCCCACCACCAGCCTGAACCGGTGATATCCCATCCCCCGCACCATTACACCCCCACCACCAGCCTGAACCGGTGATATCCCATCCCCCACACCATTACACCCCCCACCACCAGCCTGAACCGGTGATATCCCATCCCCCGCACCATTACACCTCCACCACCAGCCTGAACCGGTGATACCCCATCCCCCACACCATTACACCCCCACTACCAGCCTGAACCGGTGATATCCCATCCCCCACACCATTACACCCCCACCACCAGCCTGAACCGGTGATATCCCATCCCCCCACACCATTACACCCCCACCACCAGCCTGAACCGGTGATATCCCATCCCCCGCACCATTACACCCCCACTACCAGCTATATATGTGTGTATATAGGCCTCTAGGTGAAGAACTGTCGGGATATGTAGAGCACCAATGGGGCTGACAAGTGTTTCATAGGCACCGGGCATCTAGGACCTCGGACTGAGGAAGCATTGTAGGGGCACATTAGGTACAAGGGGGGGTGAGAAGGAATTGCATAGATGGGTAGTAAATGGAATTGGGAAGATTGCCTGTTTGTAATAATGTGTTTCTGCTCTGCCAATAGATGAAGCTCACAGTGACAAGGCAAAGGAAAGTATCCGAGCCAAGTGCATGCAGTATCTGGACCGAGCCGAAAAGCTGAAGGATTACCTGAAAACAAAGGACAAACAGGGCAAGAAACCTGTCAAGGAGTCCCAGAATGAGAAGGGGTGAGGTGGTCCTATCTCTGTACATAGAATGAGAAGGGGTGAGGTGGTCCTATCTCTGTACATAGAATGAGAAGGGGGGAGGGGGTCCTATCTCTGTACATAGAATGAGAAGGGGGGAGGGGGTCCTATCTCTGTACATAGAATGAGAAGGGGGGAGGGGGTCCTATCTCTGTACATAGAATGAGAAGGGGGGAGGTGGTCCTATCTCTGTACATAGAATGAGAAGGGGTGAGGTGGTCCTATCTCTGTACATAGAATGAGAAGGGGTGAGGTGGTCCTATCTCTGTACATAGAATGAGAAGGGGGGAGGTGGTCCTATCTCTGTACATAGAATGAGAAGGGGTGAGGTGGTCCTATCTCTGTACATAGAATGAGAAGGGGTGAGGGGGTCCTATCTCTGTACATAGAATGAGAAGGGGTGAGGTGGTCCTATCTCTGTACATAGAATGAGAAGGGGTGAGGTGGTCCTATCTCTGTACATAGAATGAGAAGGGGGGAGGTGGTCCTATCTCTGTACATAGAATGAGAAGGGGTGAGGTGGTCCTATCTCTGTACATAGAATGAGAAGGGGTGAGGGGGTCCTATCTCTGTACATAGAATGAGAAGGGGGGAGGGGGTCCTATCTCTGTACATAGAATGAGAAGGGGGGAGGGGGTCCTATCTCTGTACATAGAATGAGAAGGGGGGAGGGGGTCCTATCTCTGTACATAGAATGAGAAGGGGTTCCTATCTCTGTACATAGAATGAGAAGGGGGGAGGTGGTCCTATCTCTGTACATAGAATGAGAAGGGGTGAGGTGGTCCTATCTCTGTACATAGAATGAGAAGGGGTGAGGTGGTCCTATCTCTGTACATAGAATGAGAAGGGGGGAGGTGGTCCTATCTCTGTACATAGAATGAGAAGGGGTGAGGTGGTCCTATCTCTGTACATAGAATGAGAAGGGGGGAGGGGGTCCTATCTCTGTACATAGAATGAGAAGGGGTTCCTATCTCTGTACATAGAATGAGAAGGGGCGAGGGGGTCCTATCTCTGTACATAGAATGAGAAGGGGGGAGGTGGTCCTATCTCTGTACATAGAATGAGAAGGGGGGAGGTGGTCCTATCTCTGTACATAGAATGAGAAGGGGGGAGGTGGTCCTATCTCTGTACATAGAATGAGAAGGGGTGAGGTGGTCCTATCTCTGTACATAGAATGAGAAGGGGTGAGGTGGTCCTATCTCTGTACATAGAATGAGAAGGGGTGAGGTGGTCCTATCTCTGTACATAGAATGAGAAGGGGTGAGGTGGTCCTATCTCTGTACATAGAATGAGAAGGGGTGAGGTGGTCCTATCTCTGTACATAGAATGAGAAGGGGTGAGGTGGTCCTATCTCTGTACATAGAATGAGAAGGGGTGAGGTGGTCCTATCTCTGTACATAGAATGAGAAGGGGGGAGGTGGTCCTATCTCTGTACATAGAATGAGAAGGGGGGAGGTGGTCCTATCTCTGTACATAGAATGAGAAGGGGTGAGGTGGTCCTATCTCTGTACATAGAATGAGAAGGGGTGAGGTGGTCCTATCTCTGTACATAGAATGAGAAGGGGTGAGGTGGTCCTATCTCTGTACATAGAATGAGAAGGGGTGAGGTGGTCCTATCTCTGTACATAGAATGAGAAGGGGTGAGGGGGTCCTATCTCTGTACATAGAATGAGAAGGGGTGAGGTGGTCCTATCTCTGTACATAGAATGAGAAGGGGTGAGGTGGTCCTATCTCTGTACATAGAATGAGAAGGGGGGAGGTGGTCCTATCTCTGTACATAGAATGAGAAGGGGGGAGGTGGTCCTATCTCTGTACATAGAATGAGAAGGGGTGAGGTGGTCCTATCTCTGTACATAGAATGAGAAGGGGTGAGGTGGTCCTATCTCTGTACATAGAATGAGAAGGGGTGAGGTGGTCCTATCTCTGTACATAGAATGAGAAGGGGTGAGGTGGTCCTATCTCTGTACATAGAATGAGAAGGGGTGAGGTGGTCCTATCTCTGTACATAGAATGAGAAGGGGTGAGGTGGTCCTATCTCTGTACATAGAATGAGAAGGGGTGAGGTGGTCCTATCTCTGTACATAGAATGAGAAGGGGTGAGGTGGTCCTATCTCTGTACATAGAATGAGAAGGGGGGAGGTGGTCCTATCTCTGTACATAGAATGAGAAGGGGTGAGGTGGTCCTATCTCTGTACATAGAATGAGAAGGGGCGAGGTGGTCTTATCTCTGTACATAGAATGAGAAGGGGCGAGGTGGTCTTATCTCTGTACATAGAATGAGAAGGGGCGAGGTGGTCTTATCTCTGTACATAGAATGAGAAGGGGTGAGGTGGTCCTATCTCTGTACATAGAATGAGAAGGGGCGAGGTGGTCCTATCTCTGTACATAGAATGAGAAGGGGTGAGGTGGTCCTATCTCTGTACATAGAATGAGAAGGGGGGAGGTGGTCCTATCTCTGTACATAGAATGAGAAGGGGTGAGGTGGTCTTATCTCTGTACATAGAATGAGAAGGGGGGAGGTGGTCCTATCTCTGTACAGGTTGGGGGGGGGGTTCCTCTCTCTGTACCGATTTGGGGGGGGTATTCCTATCCATGTACAGATTGGGGGGGGGACCAGACATCACTTCCTCAATTCCAGTCTTTAGTGAAGATGTCACTCAGATTTATATTTTAAACAATATTCAAGTCAAATGTTTGATAATTAGAATAAATTGTTCTGTGAAATGATATTGCACAGAGCAGTGACTTACCTCCTCTTCTGGAGTCCCATGCTGGCGCTGTCTGCTCTTCCTTTCCTCCAGGTGCCCCCTGAACAAGCATGCTGCTTCTGAGGGAGCACCCATGCAGGCGCACTCCCAATCAGGGCTGTGTGCATCCATAGACACACACAGCACGTAAAATGTCTGCTCCCTCCTCCCAGGAGTTTGGCTGACAGCAGCAGGAGCCTATGGGTAGAGTGGGGCGGCAGACTGGACAGCACCAGATTAAGAAAGTAGTCAGGTAAGTGTTTATGGCCTGGGGGGGATGGGGGGGTACCACTTAGAGTTTGGATCCACTTTAAATGCAATCAGAAAAAGGGAAAGGGTTAAAGTCCGTCTACTGATATAGGTGAGTGCTATGGAGTCATTGCTAGGACTGTGCAAAGCGTCACCTGCCTATGGCGGCTGATTTCAGGTAAGTGTCAGACATCACCTCACCAATATAAAAGCAAACCTGTAGTTTGCCCTTCATAGGAAGAGTAGAAGGTTGCCCGTCCTCTCATTCCCTGGTTTAATGTTTGTGTTGGGGCATATACTGGGCTAAGGGCACTTTGGGCTCATTTACAATCGCTTCGGCTTCAACACACATGAATGGATAGTTTACACGTTGCTTCAAAACAAGGCTTCGGACCGGCTTTGTTATAAAGCTCTCTGAACGTCGTCACTAAATAATAAAATGGTTGGCTTACAGTCCTGTTTACACCTTGCTTTGCTTTGGCTTCGCTTCTAAAAATGATCCCCCATGTAGCTTTAGTGGTGCTTCAAAGCGACTTCAAAGCCTCTATAGAAGTCTATGGCAAAGCTCGCTGGAAGCCCCACTGAAGCACCAAGCAAAAGCAAGGTGTAGACAGGACTGTAATGCCGCGTACACACGACCGGACTTTACGGCAGACTTTGTTCTGCGGACTTTTCGAATGAACGGACTTGCCTACACACGATCAACCAAAGTCTGACGGATTGGTACGTGATGAGGTACAACGGACTAAAATAAGGAAGTTGATAGCCAGTAGCCAATAGCTGCCCTAGCGTGGATTTTTGTCCGTCGGACCGGCATACAGACGAGCGGACTTTTCCACCGGGCTCGAGTCCGCCAAAAAGATTTCAAACATGTTTCATTTCTAGGTCCGTCAAACTTTTGGGGAAAAAAGTCCGCTGGAGCCCACACACAATCAAATTGTCCGACGGAGTCCGGTCCGCAGGACCAAGTCTACCGGAAAGTCCGCTCGTGTGTACGCGGCATAAGCCACTCATTGTATTTAGTGACAGGAGCTTTAGCGTTCAGAGAGCTTTAACAAAGCCGGTCCGAAGCCTTGTTTTGAAGTATAAACTATCCCTAAGTCATCCCTCATGTGACATTAGTCTGAGCTCATGATTGGTCACTCTGGTGCTACCTTATAGGAGGCAAGGGAGGGAGCCACATGGTGAAATGAGAATCGGCAGCAGTGGAGACGTCAAGTGAAGCTTCGCCTTGAATTAGTTCACTTTAAGAAGATCTTTCCCAGCAGAGTTTTTGATGTCACCAGTTCACACTGGATATTGATGTGACCCGCACAGTATACAGTACCTACCTACACCGTATACCTACCTACAGTATGTCTCCCTGTTGCTTGCTCAGCCAGAAATCAATACAGAGAGCGCTGGTAGTGTGCAGTGTTGGGGGGGCCATTAGCTGCCAGATTTCAGTTTAAAGCAGAACTAAGCTCACGTCTCACTCCCAACATCTTTTTGGGAGTCATCGTCTGGGTTCAGACTCTTCGGCCGGCTTGATTGGCCGAGCCGGAGTGTTGTACAGGAGTCCATTTTTTCTGGCACAGAGGCATGAGGATAATGTACACTGGACTGTGCATGCGCAGCACAGGGTACATTCTAAGGGAGATTGTGAACAGGCGGGTGGGTTATTGTATTGCAGAGTGTGTCGCTGGATGTTCAGTCCGCTGTGATGTGGTGGGATCAGGGAAACTTGTTCCTGGGGTTGACTTCACTTTGTGTTTTGCTGTAAAATGATATTTCATCTTCACCTGAACATCTAAATGCAGTGATTGGTATTTTCTGTGTCTTATAGCAGTGATAGCGACAGTGAAGGTGAAAATCCAGAGAAGAAGAAGCTTCAGGAGCAGCTGATGGGTAAGTGGAAGTACCTAGATGAGGAAATGTATGAAGACAGGAGGGTTGGGCTGTGATTGGCCTGCGGTTGGATGAGGTTGGGGCTGCGGTTGGATGAGGTTGGGGCTGCGGTTGGATGAGGTTGGCTGAGGTTTGGGCTGTGGTTGGCTGTGTTTGGTCGAGGTTGGCTGTGGTTGGGTGAGGTTTGGGCTGTAGTTGGCTGCGGTTAAATGAGGTTGGGTGTGGTTGGGGGTTTGGTTGGATGAGGTTTGGGTTGTGGTTGGATGAGGTTTGGGTTGTAGTTGGGTGAGGTTGAATGAGGTTGGCTGTGGTTGGGTGTGGTTGGGTGAGGTTTGGGCTGTGGTTGGATGAGATTGGGTGAGGTTTGGGCTGTAGTTGGGTGAGGTTTGGGCTGTGGTTGGGTGCGGTTGCACATCGGGGGGGTGGTGGTTACACATAGTTACATAGTAGGTGAGGTTGAAAAAAGACACAAGTCCATCAAGTCCAACCTATGTGTGTGATTATGTGTCAGTATTACATTGTATATCCCTGTATGTTGTGGTCATTCAGGTGATTATCTGTTTCTTGACACGATCAATGCTCCCCGCTGAGACCACCGCCTGTGGAAGGGAATTCCACATCCTTGCCGCTCTTACAGTAAAGAACCCTCTACGTAGTTTAAGGTTAAACCTCTTTTCTTCTAATTTTAATGAGTGGCCACGAGTCTTGTTAAACTCCCTTCTGTAAAAAAGTTTTCTCCCTATTGTGGGGTCACCAGTCCGGTATTTGTTATATTGTGGGGTCACCAGTCCGGTATTTATATATTGTGGGGTCACCAGTCCGGTATTTATATATTGTGGGGTCACCAGTCCGGTATTTATATATTGTGGGGTCACCAGTCCGGTATTTATATATTGTGGGGTCACCAGTCCGGTATTTATATATTGTGGGGTCACCAGTCCGGTATTTATATATTGTGGGGTCACCAGTCCGGTATTTATATATTGTGGGGTCACCAGTCCGGTATTTATATATTGTGGGGTCACCAGTCCGGTATTTGTATATATTGTGGGGTCACCAGTCCGGTATTTGTATATATTGTGGGGTCACCAGTCCGGTATTTATATATTGTGGGGTCACCAGTCCGGTATTTATACATTGAAATCATATCCCCTCTCAAGCGTCTCTTCTCCAGAGAGAATAAGTTCAGAGCTCACAACCTTTCCTCGTAACTAATGTCCTCCAGACCTTTTATTAGCTTTGTTGCCCTTCTTTGTAGTCGCTCCATTTCCAGTACATCCTTCCTGAGGACTGGTGCCCAGAACTGGACAGCATACTCCAGGTGCGGCCGGACCAGAGTCTTGTAGAACGGGAGAATCATATTTTTGCCACCCAAATACATTATTTTACATTTTTCTACATTGAACCTCATTTGCCATGTAGTTGCCCCTCCCCCATTCATTTGTTCAGATCTTCTTGCAAGGTTTCCACATCCTGCGGAGAAGTTATTGCCCTGCTTAGCTTAGTACAACCCCTGACAAAAATGATGGAATCACCAGTCCCTGAGGATGTTCCTTCAGTTGTTTATTGTTGTAGAAAAAAAGCAGATCACAGACATGGCCAAAAACTAAAGGCATTTCAAATGGCAACTTTCTGGCTTTAAGAAACACTAAAAGAAATCAAGAAAAATAATTGTGGTGGCCGGTAACAGTTAGATTTATAGAACAAGCACAGGGAATAAATTATGGAATCAATTCTGAGGAAAAAATGATGGAATCACCCTGTAAATTTTCATTACAAACACTAACACCTGCATCAGATGAAATCTGCTTGTTAGTATGTAGGTAAAGAGGGTCAATCATCACGCAGTGTTGCACAAGATGTTGTTTGTTCAGTCGGCTGTGTCTAAAACATGGACCAAATACAAACAACATGGGAAGGTGGTTAAAGGCAAGAATACTGGTAGACCAAGGAAGACATCAAAGCGTCAAGACAGAAAACTTAAAGCAATATGCCTTGAAAACAGAAAATGTACAACAAAACAAATGAGGAACAAATGGGAGGAAACAGGAGTCAACATCTGTGACCGAACTGTAAGAAACCGCCTAAAGGAAATGGGATCTACATAGAGAAAAGCTAAAAGAAAGCCATCCCTAACACCTAAACACAAAAAAACAAGGTTCCAATGGGCTAAGGAAAGGCAATCGTGGACTGTGGATGATTGGATGAAAGTCATATTCAGTGATGAATCTCCAATCTGCATTGGGAAGGTGATGATTCTGGAACTTTTGTTTGGTGCCGTTCCAATGAGATTTATACAGACGACTGTCTGAAGAAAACATGCAAATTTCCACAGTCAGTTATGATCTGGGGCTGCATGTCAGGTAAAGGCACTGGGGAGATGGCTGTCATTAAATCTTCAATAAATGCACAGGTTTACATTGACATTTTGGACACTTTTCTTATCCCATCTATTGAAAGGATGTTTGGGGATAATGAAATCATTTATCAAGATCATAATGCATCTTGCCATAGAGCAAAAACTGTGAAAAAATTCCTTGAAGAAAGACACGTAAGGTCAATGTCATGGCCTGCAAACAGTCCAGATCTCAATCCAAATGAAAATCTGTGGTGGAAGTTAAAGAGAATGGTCGATGACAAGGCTCCAACCTGCAAAGATGATTTGTAATCAGAGAAGGCTGGAGCCAGATTGATGAAGAGTTTATCACTCATGAAGTCAATGCCTCAGAGACTGCAAACAGTTATAAAATCCAGAGGTGGTGCAACAAAGTACTAGTGATGTGTCGGAGTCTTATTTATTTATTTTGTTTGTTTGTTTTTCATGATTCCATTATTTTTTCCTCAGAATTGAGTGATTCCATAATTTATTCCCTGTGCTTGTTCTATAAATCTAACTGTTACTGGCCACCACAATTATTTTTCTTGATTTCTTTTAGTGTTTCTTAAAGCCAGAAAGTTGCCATTTGAAATGCCTTTAGTTTTTGGCCATGTCTGTGATCTGATTTTTTTCTACAACAATAAACAACTGAAGGAACATCCTCAGGGACTGGTGATTCCATCATTTTTGCCAGGGGTTATATCGTCCACAAATACAGAGATTGAACTGTTTATCCCATCCTCCAGATCGTTTATGAACAAATTAAACAGGATTGGTCCCAGCACAGAACCCTGGGGGACCCCACTACCCACCCCTGACCATTCTGAGTACTCCCCATTTATCACCACCCTCTGAACTCGCCCTTGTAGCCAGTTTTCAATCCATGTACTCACCCTATGGTCCATGCCAACGCACCTTATTTTGTACAGTAAACGTTTATGGGGAACTGTGTCAAATGCTTTTGCAAAATCCAGATACACCACGTCTACGGGCCTTCCTTTATCTAGATGGCAACTCACCTCCTCATAGAAGGTTCATAGATCAGGGGGTCGGATGGAGAAATCTGGGACAGTAAAGAATGACATCCGGTGGTAATAATAGGACAGACAGTCTCATACTTCTATTCATACAACGTGTAGCCAGAGGTGTGATGAGCAGATCTGTGTTTCCTGTTCTGATCATGTGACTTGGACCTTCCATTTCTCATGGTCTCCTTCCTTGTCCTGCTATAGGTGCCATCGTCATGGAGAAGCCAAATGTCCGGTGGAACGATGTGGCTGGATTGGAAGGGGCGAAGGAAGCTTTGAAAGAAGCTGTGATATTGCCTATTAAATTCCCTCATCTATTCACAGGTCGGTGTTTTCCCATAATACCCCGATTCCTGAACACGTCTCTGTAATTGGCAGAGAACCTTCCATAACATTCTGATTTCCCTATAAAGATGCTCCTATGGTATATTCCTCACGCTATACTGGAACCAGCCATGGGATTAGAAGGGTGCGGTCACCACTCCTGACTGGTCACAGTGTACAACCTTCATGACATATAGGACCGAGGTCTTCATTCTTCTATGATCACATGGATAGCAATGTTCCTGGACCATGCAGGCCCCCTCCCCCTCCCCGGCATGTGATGACTGAGGAAGGGTTCGATATTAAACACTCCGCACTGATCGTCCAACTTTATATACCTGTCAATCAATCCGCTGCACACCACACTATGGTCCTAAATTAGATCACAGTCACAGTATAGGGAAAAAGTGCAGCACTGTCCCTTTAACACTTTACATTGCCCAATATGTGTCCTAATGACTCTCTATCCAGTCAGAAACATTCTAATCAATGACCACCATAAGATTACCTATATATTGCCCTCTATACCAGTGCAGACTATCACTCCTGGGAACGTGTCTTGCTGCGACTACGCCAGTGCAAAGTGAAGGCGCTTCAATGGTAGTGCCATCCACTCTCTCCCACTGATAGTGCCGCCCACAGTGCCACTCCCCTCCCACTGGTAGTGCCGCCCACAGTGCCACTCTCCTCCCACTGGTAGTGCCACCCACAGTGCCACTCTCCTCCCACTGGTAGTGCCGCCCACAGTGCCACTCTCCTCCCACTGGTAGTGCCGCCCACAGTGCCACTCCCCTCCCACTGGTAGTGCCGCCCACAGTGCCACTCCCCTCCCACTGGTAGTGCCGCCCACAGTGCCACTCTCCTCCCACTGGTAGTGCCGCCCACAGTGCCACTCTCCTCCCACTGGTAGTGCCGCCCACAGTGCCACTCTCCTCCCACTGGTAGTGCCGCCCACAGTGCCACTCTCCTCCCACTGGTAGTGCCACCCACAGTGCCGCCCCTCCCACTGGTAGTACCGCCCACAATGCGGTCCACTCCACTCCCACTGGTAGTGCCGCCCACATTGCCACTCTCCTCCCACTGGTAGTGCCGCCAACAGTGCCACTCCCCTCCCACTGGTAGTGCCGCCACAGTGCCCCTCCCCTCCCACTGATAGTGCCGCCCACAGTGCCACTCTCCTCCCACCGGTAGTGCCGCCCACAGTGCCCCTCCCCTCCCACTGGTAGTGCCGCCCACAGTGCCCCTCCCCTCCCACTGGTAGTGCCGCCCACAGTGCCCCTCCCCTCCCACTGGTAGTGCCGCCACAGTGCCCCTCCCCTCCCACTGGTAGTGCCACCCACAGTGCCCCTCCCACTGGTAGTGCCGCCCACAGTGCCACTCTCCTCCCACTGGTAGTGCCGCCCACAGTGCCACTCTCCTCCCACTGGTAGTGCCGCCCACAGTGCCACTCCCCTCCCACTGGTAGTGCCGCCCACAGTGCCACTCCCCTCCCACTGGTAGTGCCGCCCACAGTGCCACTCTCCTCCCACTGGTAGTGCCGCCCACAGTGCCACTCTCCTCCCACTGGTAGTGCCGCCCACAGTGCCACTCTCCTCCCACTGGTAGTGCCGCCCACAGTGCCACTCTCCTCCCACTGGTAGTGCCGCCCACAGTGCCACTCTCCTCCCACTGGTAGTGCCGCCCACAGTGCCACTCTCCTCCCACTGGTAGTGCCGCCCACAGTGCCACTCTCCTCCCACTGGTAGTGCCGCCCACAGTGCCACTCTCCTCCCACTGGTAGTGCCGCCCACAGTGCCACTCTCCTCCCACTGGTAGTGCCGCCCACAGTGCCACTCTCCTCCCACTGGTAGTGCCGCCCACAGTGCCACTCCCCTCCCACTGGTAGTGCCGCCCACAATGCGGTCCACTCCACTCCCACTGGTAGTGCCGCCCACATTGCCACTCTCCTCCCACTGGTAGTGCCGCCAACAGTGCCACTCCCCTCCCACTGGTAGTGCCGCCACAGTGCCCCTCCCCTCCCACTGGTAGTGCCGCCACAGTGCCCCTCCCCTCCCACTGGTAGTGCCGCCACAGTGCCCCTCCCCTCCCACTGGTAGTGCCGCCCACAGTGCCACTCCCCTCCCACTGGTAGTGCCGCCACAGTGCCCCTCCCCTCCCACTGGTAGTGCCGCCCACAGTGCCACTCTCCTCCCACTGATAGTGCCGCCCACAGTGCCGCCCACAGTGCCACTCTCCTCCCACTGGTAGTGCCGCCCACTTAACTCCCACTGGTAGTGCCACCCACAGTGCCCCTCCCCTCCCACTGGTAGTGCCACCACAGTGCCCCTCCCCTCCCACTGGTAGTGCCACCCACAGTGCCCCTCCCCTCCCACTGGTAGTGCCGCCCACAGTGCCACTCTCCTCCCACTGGTAGTGCCGCTCACAGTGCCACTCTCCTCCCACTGATAGTGCCGCCCACAGTGCCACTCTCCTCCCACTGGTAGTGCCGCCCACAGTGCGGTCCACCCCCCTCCCACTGGTAGTGCCGCCCACAGTGCGGTCCACCCCCCTCCCACTGGTAGTGCGGTCCACCCCCCTCCCACTGATAGTGCCGCCCACAGTGCCGTCCACTCTCCTCCCACTGATAGTGCCACCCACAGTGCGGTCCACCCCCCTCCCACTGATAGTGCCGCCCACAGTGCCGTCCACTCTCCTCCCACTGGTAGTGCCGTCCACAGTGTGGTCCACCCCCCTCCCACTGATAGTGCCGCCCACCCCCCTCCCACTGGTAGTGCCGTCCACTCCCCTCCCACTGGTAGTGCCGTCCCCTCCCCTCCCACTGGTAGTGCCGTCCCCTCCCCTCCCACTGGTAGTGCCGTCCCCTCCCCTCCCACTGGTAGTGCCGTCCCCTCCCCTCCCACTGGTAGTGCCGTCCCCTCCCCTCCCACTGGTAGTGCCGTCCCCTCCCCTCCCACTGGTAGTGCCGTCCCCTCCCCTCCCACTGGTAGTGCCGTCCCCTCCCCTCCCACTGGTAGTGCCGTCCCCTCCCCTCCCACTGGTAGTGCCGTCCCCTCCCCTCCCACTGGTAGTGCCGTCCCCTCCCCTCCCACTGGTAGTGCCGTCCCCTCCCCTCCCACTGGTAGTGCCGTCCCCTCCCCTCCCACTGGTAGTGCCGTCCCCTCCCCTCCCACTGGTAGTGCCGTCCCCTCCCCTCCCACTGGTAGTGCCGTCCCCTCCCCTCCCACTGGTAGTGCCGTCCCCTCCCCTCCCACTGGTAGTGCCGTCCCCTCCCCTCCCACTGGTAGTGCCGTCCTCTCCCCTCACCCCAGAAGTGATGGTCTGCACTGGTATACAGGACAATATATAGGTAATCTTGTGGGGGACTGAAGATAGAGGAGCAGCAATATAAGACTTTATTGATTATAATGTTTGATTAGATATAAGAGTCATTAGGACACATATTGGGTTATGTAAGGTCTTAAAGGGACAGCGCTGCACTTTTTCTTTTGAAGGGACCCTGCATGGTCCGGAAATGTTGCCTTTCTCTGTGATCGTACCAGAATAAAGGGTTTGCATGTCTCTGTACTGGCAACATATTTTATCCTATATGACCAGGATGTCCCTATATAAAGGATGGGCACTTTATACCCATAATCCAGCCCATGTGACTCCTCCCACTTTCTTACCTTTTTGTCATTGTGAATAAACAAATCTTCACAACTTGATAAAACTTATCATTCACCAGAAGGTGCGTAAAGTATAACTGGAGGCAAGCTGGGGGTTATCAAGGAATTCCCTAAATTTCCAGGGATTTCCTGTCACTTCCTGTTTGGCTGTGGGACAGGAAATGAAGGGAAATCTCCCCAATGGGACACATATGGCAAAACAAAAATCTAACAGGGGTTATATCACCCCCCCCCCCCCCTCCTTACTCCATTCAAAATGAAAAAAAAGTTTTGCCTCTAGTTCTACTTTAATGTCACATCTATTGTTGTCCATGAAGGTGTAATATGTCTTCACCTTGTAAGAAGTTCAAGAAGTGAAGTCTGAATAGGAAATGTAAATTATCTCCACATGGGGCACCCAGGAAACTGTCTTAGACAAGAATGTTAGTAGCACCTTGTGGGGTCTGCTCTTGGGGGACACGTGTATCTTTAGTGTGGGTGACAGGTTCACTTTAAATCAGCCACTTCCGCCATGAATTGTCATCATGTGACCCTCCCCCCATTCTTCTCCCCAGGAAAGCGAACCCCCTGGCGCGGTATCTTGCTGTTCGGACCCCCAGGAACAGGAAAATCTTACCTGGCCAAAGCTGTAGCAACCGAAGCCAATAACTCCACCTTCTTCTCCGTGTCGTCCTCGGATCTGATGTCCAAGTGGTTGGGAGAAAGTGAGAAGTAAGTGGGTTAAAGGACAACTCCACCCAAAACCCATCACCACCCACTCTGATTATAATCTTTTAAAGATTTCTGGGTTCTCGTCACCTACCTACAACTCTGACCAACGTGCAAGAGGGGGGCGGCCTAAATCTGGCCATACACTATACCATTAGATTGTACAATCTGCACATCATCTCCTTTAGGTCAGAAATGTGTGTATGTGATAAATAGAGGTGGGGGAGGGGATGGGGGGGTCCATGCTCTGACTCGCTCACTTTTCTGCAAACAGACTTTTTACAACAGAGGAGCCAAAAATAAGTCTAGAAGATGTGGAAAGACGGCACAAAAAACGAGGAAAGTGCACCAAAAATAAGCCACGCCCATAAATCATCAAGGATACAAAATAAGGTAGTCCTGAGTATTACCAGGGAGGCGGACTTTTCAGGCTAAGGAACAGTGGAGAAGATATAGCAGTATAAAAAATATAACTTTATTGAAAAATACAATATCTAAAAAACAATGACAATTGTAACATATAGCATCTATGATGATTGTGCAGTGAGCCCTTGTATGTCTACGCGTTTAACCGTCAGGCTTCCTCAGGACACGGCCAAGGTTCACAGATGAGACAGAGAAGGGAATCTCTCTCTCTCTCTCTCTCTCTCTCTCTCTCTCTCTCTCTCTCTCTCTCTCTCTCTCTCTCGATCTCTCTCGATCTCTCTTTCTTGATCTCTCTCTCTCGATCTCTCTCGATCTCTCTCGATCTCTCTCGAATGCAAAGTCATGCAAGTCACGCTAGCATGAAAAAGTTCAATCAGCAGTAAGAAAGTATATTAGATATAGCTAAATATCTCAGCAGGGGCATGTAAACAATATTCCTAATTATGGGAGCAGCCATTAGAGGGAGGAGGGCCAACACCGCATGCACCACTTAGATCCTGGATTTAGTATCAGCAATGCTGAAGGCTCAATACAATCCCATCTCTGCATATTCAGGATACAAATAATCCAGCGTGCCCCTGGGAGACACGTGCAGTGTATAGGCAGTGTATTGCTGCTATTAATCTGTCACTTATAGATAATATAATGTATGTAGGTTGTCGCCGTTCCACAGGCCTTACACCATTTTAAAGTGTGACGTAACATCATCTTTTATATTTTACCAAACAATTGGGAATTATATTGCGTTTTTGTGCATTAAAATTCATCCAAGTGTATTTTTTTTATTGTGTTTGAAAAAAAAACTGAACAAATACCGTGTAACATAAAAAAATGTCAACACCCACCACTTTATTCTTTAGGGCCTCTGCTTTAAAAAATGTATATAATGTTTGGGGGTTCTAAGTAGATTTTTACATGTATGTGAGAAGTGTTAGAAAAATCTGTCTCTGTGTATTACAGGCTGGTAAAGAGAACCCGTCTCTGTGTATTACAGGCTGGTAAAGAGAACCTGTCTCTGTGTATTACAGGCTGGTAAAGAGAACCCGTCTCTGTGTATTACAGGCTGATAGAGAGAACCCGTCTCTGTGTATTACAGGCTGGTAAAGAGAACCCGTCTCTGTGTATTACAGGCTGGTAAAGAGAACCCGTCTCTGTGTATTACAGGCTGATAGAGAGAACCCGTCTCTGTGTATTACAGGCTGATAGAGAGAACCCGTCTCTGTGTATTACAGGCTGGTAAAGAGAACCCGTCTCTGTGTATTACAGGCTGATAGAGAGAACCCGTCTCTGTGTATTACAGGCTGATAGAGAGAACCCGTCTCTGTGTATTACAGGCTGGTAAAGAGAACCCGTCTCTGTGTATTACAGGCTGGTAAAGAGAACCCGTCTCTGTGTATTACAGGCTGGTAAAGAGAACCCGTCTCTGTGTATTACAGGCTGGTAAAGAGAACCCGTCTCTGTGTATTACAGGCTGGTAAAGAGAACCCGTCTCTGTGTATTACAGGCTGGTAAAGAGAACCCGTCTCTGTGTATTACAGGCTGATAGAGAGAACCCGTCTCTGTGTATTACAGGCTGGTAAAGAGAACCCGTCTCTGTGTATTACAGGCTGGTAAAGAGAACCCGTCTCTGTGTATTACAGGCTGATAGAGAGAACCCGTCTCTGTGTATTACAGGCTGATAGAGAGAACCCGTCTCTGTGTATTACAGGCTGGTAAAGAGAACCCGTCTCTGTGTATTACAGGCTGGTAAAGAGAACCCGTCTCTGTGTATTACAGGCTGGTAAAGAGAACCCGTCTCTGTGTATTACAGGCTGGTAAAGAGAACCCGTCTCTGTGTATTACAGGCTGGTAAAGAGAACCCGTCTCTGTGTATTACAGGCTGATAGAGAGAACCCGTCTCTGTGTATTACAGGCTGGTAAAGAGAACCCGTCTCTGTGTATTACAGGCTGGTAAAGAGAACCCGTCTCTGTGTATTACAGGCTGGTAAAGAGAACCCGTCTCTGTGTATTACAGGCTGATAGAGAGAACCCGTCTCTGTGTATTACAGGCTGGTAAAGAGAACCCGTCTCTGTGTATTACAGGCTGATAGAGAGAACCCGTCTCTGTGTATTACAGGCTGATAGAGAGAACCCGTCTCTGTGTATTACAGGCTGGTAAAGAGAACCTGTCTCTGTGTATTACAGGCTGGTAAAGAGAACCTGTCTCTGTGTATTACAGGCTGGTAAAGAGAACCCGTCTCTGTGTATTACAGGCTGGTAAAGAGAACCCGTCTCTGTGTATTACAGGCTGGTAAAGAGAACCCGTCTCTGTGTATTACAGGCTGGTAAAGAGAACCCGTCTCTGTGTATTACAGGCTGGTAAAGAGAACCCGTCTCTGTGTATTACAGGCTGATAGAGAGAACCCGTCTCTGTGTATTACAGGCTGGTAAAGAGAACCCGTCTCTGTGTATTACAGGCTGGTAAAGAGAACCCGTCTCTGTGTATTACAGGCTGATAGAGAGAACCCGTCTCTGTGTATTACAGGCTGATAGAGAGAACCCGTCTCTGTGTATTACAGGCTGATAGAGAGAACCCGTCTCTGTGTATTACAGGCTGGTAAAGAGAACCCGTCTCTGTGTATTACAGGCTGGTAAAGAGAACCCGTCTCTGTGTATTACAGGCTGGTAAAGAGAACCCGTCTCTGTGTATTACAGGCTGGTAAAGAGAACCTGTCTCTGTGTATTACAGGCTGGTAAAGAGAACCCGTCTCTGTGTATTACAGGCTGGTAAAGAGAACCCGTCTCTGTGTATTACAGGCTGGTAAAGAGAACCTGTCTCTGTGTATTACAGGCTGGTAAAGAGAACCCGTCTCTGTGTATTACAGGCTGGTAAAGAGAACCTGTCTCTGTGTATTACAGGCTGATAGAGAGAACCCGTCTCTGTGTATTACAGGCTGGTAAAGAGAACCTGTCTCTGTGTATTACAGGCTGATAGAGAGAACCTGTCTCTGTGTATTACAGGCTGATAGAGAGAACCCGTCTCTGTGTATTACAGGCTGATAGAGAGAACCCGTCTCTGTGTATTACAGGCTGGTAAAGAGAACCTGTCTCTGTGTATTACAGGCTGGTAAAGAGAACCCGTCTCTGTGTATTACAGGCTGGTAAAGAGAACCTGTCTCTGTGTATTACAGGCTGGTAAAGAGAACCTGTCTCTGTGTATTACAGGCTGGTAAAGAGAACCTTTCTCTGTGTATTACAGGCTGGTAAAGAGAACCTGTCTCTGTGTATTACAGGCTGATAGAGAGAACCTGTCTCTGTGTATTACAGGCTGATAGAGAGAACCTGTCTCTGTGTATTACAGGCTGATAGAGAGAACCTGTCTCTGTGTATTACAGGCTGATAGAGAGAACCTGTCTCTGTGTATTACAGGCTGATAGAGAGAACCTGTCTCTGTGTATTACAGGCTGATAGAGAGAACCTGTCTCTGTGTATTACAGGCTGGTAAAGAGAACCCGTCTCTGTGTATTACAGGCTGGTAAAGAGAACCTGTCTCTGTGTATTACAGGCTGATAGAGAGAACCTGTCTCTGTGTATTACAGGCTGGTAAAGAGAACCCGTCTCTGTGTATTACAGGCTGATAGAGAGAACCCGTCTCTGTGTATTACAGGCTGGTAAAGAGAACCTGTCTCTGTGTATTACAGGCTGATAGAGAGAACCCGTCTCTGTGTATTACAGGCTGGTAAAGAGAACCTGTCTCGGTGTATTACAGGCTGATAGAGAGAACCCGTCTCTGTGTATTACAGGCTGGTAAAGAGAACCTGTCTCTGTGTATTACAGGCTGATAGAGAGAACCTGTCTCTGTGTATTACAGGCTGATAGAGAGAACCCGTCTCTGTGTATTACAGGCTGGTAAAGAGAACCTGTCTCTGTGTATTACAGGCTGATAGAGAGAACCTGTCTCTGTGTATTACAGGCTGATAGAGAGAACCCGTCTCTGTGTATTACAGGCTGATAGAGAGAACCTGTCTCTGTGTATTACAGGCTGATAGAGAGAACCTGTCTCTGTGTATTACAGGCTGATAGAGAGAACCTGTCTCTGTGTATTACAGGCTGATAGAGAGAACCCATCTCTGTGTATTACAGGCTGGTAAAGAGAACCTGTCTCTGTGTATTACAGGCTGGTAAAGAGAACCCGTCTCTGTGTATTACAGGCTGATAGAGAGAACCCGTCTCTGTGTATTACAGGCTGGTAAAGAGAACCTGTCTCTGTGTATT
This sequence comes from Aquarana catesbeiana, assembly GCF_042186555.1. Classification (NCBI taxonomy): domain Eukaryota; kingdom Metazoa; phylum Chordata; class Amphibia; order Anura; family Ranidae; genus Aquarana; species Aquarana catesbeiana. The sequence continues at coordinate 284,254,827 of NC_133334.1, read as the reverse complement.
ACAGGCTGATAGAGAGAACCCGTCTCTGTGTATTACAGGCTGGTAAAGAGAACCTGTCTCTGTGTATTACAGGCTGATAGAGAGAACCCGTCTCTGTGTATTACAGGCTGGTAAAGAGAACCCGTCTCTGTGTATTACAGGCTGGTAAAGAGAACCTGTCTCTGTGTATTACAGGCTGGTAAAGAGAACCCGTCTCTGTGTATTACAGGCTGATAGAGAGAACCTGTCTCTGTGTATTACAGGCTGATAGAGAGAACCCGTCTCTGTGTATTACAGGCTGATAGAGAGAACCCGTCTCTGTGTATTACAGGCTGATAGAGAGAACCTGTCTCTGTGTATTACAGGCTGATAGAGAGAACCTGTCTCTGTGTATTACAGGCTGGTAAAGAGAACCTGTCTCTGTGTATTACAGGCTGGTAAAGAGAACCCGTCTCTGTGTATTACAGGCTGGTAAAGAGAACCCGTCTCTGTGTATTACAGGCTGGTAAAGAGAACCCGTCTCTGTGTATTACAGGCTGGTAAAGAGAACCCGTCTCTGTGTATTACAGGCTGATAGAGAGAACCTGTCTGTGTATTACAGGCTGGTAAAGAGAACCCGTCTCTGTGTATTACAGGCTGGTAAAGAGAACCTGTCTCTGTGTATTACAGGCTGGTAAAGAGAACCTGTCTCTGTGTATTACAGGCTGGTAAAGAGAACCCGTCTCTGTGTATTACAGGCTGGTAAAGAGAACCCGTCTCTGTGTATTACAGGCTGGTAAAGAGAACCTGTCTCTGTGTATTACAGGCTGGTAAAGAGAACCCGTCTCTGTGTATTACAGGCTGATAGAGAGAACCTGTCTCTGTGTATTACAGGCTGGTAAAGAGAACCCGTCTCTGTGTATTACAGGCTGGTAAAGAGAACCCGTCTCTGTGTATTACAGGCTGGTAAAGAGAACCTGTCTCTGTGTATTACAGGCTGATAGAGAGAACCTGTCTCTGTGTATTACAGGCTGGTAAAGAGAACCCGTCTCTGTGTATTACAGGCTGGTAAAGAGAACCCGTCTCTGTGTATTACAGGCTGGTAAAGAGAACCCGTCTCTGTGTATTACAGGCTGGTAAAGAGAACCCGTCTCTGTGTATTACAGGCTGGTAAAGAGAACCCGTCTCTGTGTATTACAGGCTGGTAAAGAGAACCTGTCTCTGTGTATTACAGGCTGGTAAAGAGAACCCGTCTCTGTGTATTACAGGCTGATAGAGAGAACCTGTCTCTGTGTATTACAGGCTGGTAAAGAACCTGTTTGAATTAGCACGACAACACAAGCCTTCCATCATTTTCATCGATGAGGTGGACTCCCTCTGTGGCTCTCGGAATGAAAATGAAAGTGAAGCTGCCCGCAGAATCAAGACGGAGTTCCTGGTGCAGATGCAAGGTACGGTGCGCTTCCTTTATTCTACCTGATAGATTTCACACCTTCCTATCATTGCAGCCAAGGAGGGGGGGGGGGAGAGCCGCTGATTGACAGTCTGAGAGAACCGAGCCATCGGCGATGTTCGATCGCCCGGTACTCAGCGCAGAGACGCTCGGGGACAGATGCAGCATTCACCTAGGTAAGACATACTTATTGTTTAACTACCTCCCGCCCGTCATATAGACAAATGATGGTGGACGGGGTGCTCTGTT